>NW_007360025.1:2561241-2581575 GCF_000359705.1 Exserohilum turcica Et28A | reverse complement strand
TCTTCTTCTTCTTCTTCTTCTTCTTCTTCTTCTTCTTCTTCTTCTTCTTCTTCTTCTTCGGCAACGACACTGTATGAGCGGCGTGTGGCTGAACTCGAGCATCTCGGTGGCCTTGTTGCAGTCTGGCAGAATGCGCTGAGCACCACCAAGACCAACCTGCAGCAGTCGCAGGCAAAGAAGAAGGACCTGCAGACCAAGATACAAGACGCTGAGACGCTGCTGAAAGAGCTCAAGTCTGCGCGTTCATCCAAGCAGCGCCGTGCGACAAACAGCAAGGCGACGACACCGAGAAACGGCCAAGAGCAGCCTGCTATCCAGCAAACCACCGAACAGGTTCCGCCGTCAGTTCCTCGCAATCGAGTGCTCAGAGCGAATGAGTCTACCGATGCATTTCCGCCTTTGAACTTGCCGCTAGCTCCTAGACCTGTTCCTTCGAATACGTACAAGAGCCTTCGATTGGTTTACGCCCTAAAGAAGGAAACTCCTGGTGATGGAGACAAGTCTAGCGAACTTCAAGAGTGATGCACGAGGGGCGTGAGCAGGAATGGTGATGTAAAGGGAGGATTTTCAAGGGCCTGAGTCGAGTACTTTGTCTATAATATGCTCCAACTTGAAGATCAATATAATTGTCTAGCGACCGAAATTTGGAAATTATTAGCTCAAAGTGTCAAAAAAAATGAGGTGGTTACTGACTAGCCCCGGCTCGGATAAGTTGACATAGTGTGCTGTTACGTGAAAAATCTGCTGCCATGATATAGCCGCCTTATCCTGCTGCTGCACACACTTCGAGGTGCTCAGGATGGCAAAAAAATTGACCTAACCAGGGGTCGAACCTGGAATCTCTTGATATCGAATGAAATCGTAGTCAAGCGCCTTGCCATTGGGCCATTAGGCCGATTGTTGTGGTGTTGTTGGCGTTTTCTGAGGCTAGATAATATAATACTACATTTGGAAACTCAAACATGTCGATAGTGGTTTCTTCATAGGATATGGAAAAGAACATCCATCTCTGATAGACGAGAAAAACTTTTCAGGACCCTCGTGCTATTTTCATGCCGTGGTCTGATGGGTGGAGTTGAAATCTACGATAGCTCTAAACCTAATCTGACATAGCGTCACCTAACCCCTGTCTGCACGTCGCGTGGGAGGAACGGCTACCAAGTGCTCTCAACCTCGAACCTTACGGCTAGCTTCCGGATTGACTGCACAAGTAGTGCAAGCCGTAAATACGATTGCCTCACGATGGATGCATCTGGCGACGACATCACGGAGAAAGTACAGTCGCTGAGCGATTTGGAGCTTGCTGTTCTCATCTGCTTGGTCGCGGACCAACATTGCATCATCGAGACCGAGGCAGAAAGTACGCGCAGTGTACAGGATGAATTGAGACTGGTGAGTGGGTCCTTTTGATTTATCAAGTCTGACGATGCCTGACAAAAACAGATCGCGTCAAACGCGTTTGGGCTTGCTTCAGCAGTCCTGGAATGCGATGAGAGTACTACCTTGGACGACTTTGGGAAGGGTATATTGATTCAGCAAGAGGAGGATGAATATTTCGACAGCAGATCTGAAAGAGCAAGAGGCGAGGTAGGCTCAGTATTTGTAGGTCTGCAGGCCTATAGCTCACAAACCAGCAGTTTTCATCTCTATCAGTAACGCCAGGAATTCATGATGTGCGGACATCCAAGTCGCCCATCCCGATCAGCCCGCTGGAGAGTCAACGCATCGCAAATATCGTCATCGCAAGAAATCTGAACCACACAAGCGAGCAAGTGCAAATCCAAGCTTTAGAGGTTCGATGACCACTTTGCGCATTGTTCTTGACTAACGACTGGCTAGCTTCTGCGAGGAAAACGTAACTTCACCCGAACAGCTGTACATGCTGCTCCGAAGCCGTTCCTGTTTATTGCCTTGAATGCCTCTGGAAGTTCACGACTGACAATGCACTTGGTAGGTCACCAGTACATTGTCTTGTAGCATTTTCTGACCTGTCATAGAATGACCAGTTTTTCATCTCGCACAAGCACCAGGTTGAAGACGGGCTACCGAATCTTGAAGAGCTGCAGGAGAAGCAAGGCGTTTCTCACGACGGTGCCTCGACATCTTCGGTGGTGCGCACGCCTCTGTTTTTGCCAGGAAAGTACAAGGCTCAGACTGCCTTGTTTACGCCAGAGGCAAGTTTCTTTCTGATAACATGGCAGAAGACAGCAACTGACAACAGTAGGATGTCGCACATCTGACGAAGCTGACATTGGAAGTCAAGATCAGCTCGGAGGTTCGGGCTTACCTATATAACCTTGTCGTTTTCATGAGACTGCATCGAGCAGTTGCAGGAGGAGTCTCGGCATTGGCTACGAGACACTTCAACACATTGGCACAGTAAGTAAAATGCTCCGGGAAGTGAGCGGTGCTGATGGTGGCAGTACGCTCGCCCCACTCCATGGCCTTGACTACATCTCACCGTCCATGGTCGCCTTGGCCGCTCGCAAGATCTATCCGCATCGCATTGTCATCACGGCGCCAGAGAACGAGCGCAGCATGCAGTGGGGAAGCTCATTGGAAGCTGTCAAGGCCGTCCTCGAAGGTGTCACGGTCGAAGACGTCATCGAGGAGGTGCTCGAGTCAGTGGAGGTTCCGCTATAGCAGTAGCACTGTTTGTCAGCAAGACGACTGCAGGGATACGGGCCACAGATAATCCAGAGGGCAATTGAGTGCGAGCTGAGTAAGAATGCCTGTTGCTCATCTCATCGGCGCTTGGTGGTTGTGATTGGCACTCGGCGGGGTCGCACCGGCTGCCCCTCAGAAAGTGGGCCGCGGCAGCGCGTCAGTTCTTGCAGCCCTCGACGTACGGCACACGCTACAAAAGGACGCGGTACTGAACACCAGCGGTACCTCTGATATCTCGAGTCGCTCTGTCCTTGCGCGCTCCAGCCAGCAATCATGCCGCCCGGCTATTTCGACCAACTCAGCTCCAACATCCAGGGGGCAATCGAGGTACCTATGCCTACGTCTGGCAGACGTCATAACGATGCGTTGAGACTAACTTCCTTATTGAGAGCGAGCTTGGTGACCAAGACTCCAAGAGTATCGCCAGCGTGAACAGCCATGACGATGCGCTAGAGGTACCTACGCCCCCCGACCTGGGTTTTGCTTCTCCCCCTGACCAACGTCGCCAGGTGGTTTTCGAGGGCGGATACAACGGCCATCGCCGCAAAGCCTCGCTCGCACCGCATCCCTCGGGCAAGATGACGTCGCGCCCCGAAAACAACCGCCGCACGACCGCCTGCATTGTCCACTCGCTACTCGAAAAGCACGACGGCTTGCCCGTTCAAGACCACTCGCAGTCCTATGAAGGCCTCGCCCAAGAGCGCCGCGTGGACAAGGACCCGCACGCGTCGCGCGCTCAACATGCCCAGCAGGCCCAGCACTCACGGCTGTTGACCAAGAAGGAGCTTTCAGACATGGCTTTTGGCATCCGAGAGCTGTCCAAGAAGCTCTCGCAAATCCGCCTGAAGCTGCACGTCAAGAATATCTTCATACTAGGCAAAGCCCACGACGAAACCCTTATCAAGCATTCTCGCGAGGTCACCGAGTGGTTGTTGACCAAGGATTCGGGTTATACAGTGTATGTTTTGGCTCTACGCTGCAAGTGCTCCATTGACAAGGCGTAGCTATGTGGAGCAAACGCTCAAGGACAACAACATTTTCGACACTGCTGGACTTTTGGAAAAAGACGGAGTCAAGAATCGTCTCAAATTCTGGACCAACGAGATGTGCGCCGAGAGGCCACAGACCTTTGATATAGTCTTGGCGGTATGACGGCGCAATCATATTCACCGCGCACTACTGACAAGCGCACAGCTAGGCGGTGACGGGACGGTTTTGTACGCATCCTGGCTCTTCCAGCGCATCGTGCCTCCAACCATTGCCTTTTCACTAGGATCTCTCGGCTTTCTCACCAAATTCGATTTTGAATTGTACCCGCAATCACTCTCTCTGGCTTTCGCAGATGGTATCACAGTCAGCCTACGTCTCCGTTTTGAAGCCACTGTGATGCGGTCGCAACAGCGCGATGGCAAGGGACGCGATTTGGTCGAGGAGCTAATTGGCGAAGAGTCGGAGGACCACCATACGCATTACTCGGATGGGACGCACAACATCTTGAACGAGGTGGTCGTTGACCGAGGGCCCAACCCAACCATGTCGTCTATCGAGTTGTTTGGCGATGACGAGCACTTTACTACGGTTCAGGCCGACGGCATTTGTGTATCCACACCCACCGGCTCCACCGCATATAACCTCGCAGCTGGCGGCTCACTCTGTCATCCTGACAACCCGGTTGTACTCGTGACGGCGATATGCGCACACACGCTCTCTTTTCGACCTATTATCCTGCCCGACACCATTGTGCTACGCTGTGGTGTACCCTATGACGCAAGGACGAGCTCCTGGGCCAGTTTTGACGGAAGAGAAAGAGTAGAGCTCAAGCCTGGTGATTACGTTACTATCAGTGCTAGCCGTTTTCCGTTTCCAAGTGTGTTGCCATTGAACAAGAGGAGGACAGATTGGATTGACAGCATATCGAGGACTTTGCAGTGGAATAGCAGGCAAAAGCAAAAGGCGTTTAAAGAGTGGAGCTCATAGAGCGATAGATTATGTGTTAAGAAAACTCTCATGGAATAAAAAATGCTATTGGGATCGCAAGAGATGTCGACTTTGCTTCGAAACGTGCGCACGGAATTTCTACAGCCTAGCTTGTGCCACATTCGTTTCTTTTCAATTCACGGTTTCCCCCTTTATCCTGCGACGTCTTGTATCGCATGGGAGGTGGAGCGGTCTGCTTGACCCGGACCGAGTCATCGTCCTGCCTATCTACAGCATGACACCCTGCTCTTTCACATACGACCACAGGCAAAGTGGATTTCCGGCTCCCGTTCGATCGCCACACGAGAAAACTTTGACCGGCGGGTGAGTAGGCAGGCGGGTGACCACTGGCGAATACCCGCTGTTTTATGTTTTTTTTTCCTTTGGCATTGTGCTGGATGCAGTTTGCGTAAGTGGAGTGGAGCCAGTTCTCTGTGGGTACTGATACTCGGTTTTTGTTCGGCTGCAGCACTAAGTAACGAAGGCCTGCCTGCCTATTTGATACACTACGATGGCTGTTGAATTAGCGGAGTTTCTCTTACATGAAAATGTGACTTGACCCTTTCTACATATGATGAGATTAGATTGGCTTGTATCCTGACGTGTACCTGTCTGTAAGGCACTGACAAGATCAAACAGGTCCCCGATGTATTGCTGATGTCGGGAGTAGAGCAGGCATGATAGGCTCCCGGTGGGGAACAACTGTGAAGTTCGACGTACAATCCCGAAGAGATCAATCCGCGAGCTGTACCCGAATTCTAGAGACCCTAGTAAACTTAGCGTTACGATGCTCGTTTTCTAATTTCCAGCCCTGAAGCGTTGTAAGTTAGAGAGAGCTGGCGCATTTTATTTTCCACTCCAACGAAGCCTTTAGAGAGAAAAATATTTATGGAACATCAGTATCTCACAGTTCCACGATGCAATTGGTGTAGTATTATGTTGTCAGCACGGTACTCTATTTATCTAGTATGATAAAGAAAATTATTAGGTCTTTGGGGCCACAGTCGATCAGCCTCTAACTAGTTTTCAATCTCAAAATCTCACATGATGTGATGTTGGTCACTATACTGTGATAGGATTCCTCTGGCCCAAGGCCCTTCTCAAACCAATCTACGTATATCCCTTAGATTTCGTGAAGCAAACCATGCAGATGGCAATGGGTAAGCCAACTTGGTACACTCGCCTCAGATTCTTTGACTATACCAGAACGCTAGTGGTTCAAAGATTATACAGAGCCTTTCCAAAGTCGAGCAGGAATAGCATGGAAGAAAGAAAGGGATTACTCAAGTAGAGTTAGATAAGGGTGGAAAGTAATTTCATCTCGCAGAAGAGCGAGGTTAAGTGGTTGAACTGCAAACTGCGGAACTACAAACATCTGAGCCACAAATGGTACGTCTTACCAGTTCAGCTAGACTGTAGAATAGATAGTATTGCACAGCAAGTCCATGACCTGAATGCGACGTCTTGACGGCAAAGCCGCCCCTTTCTTCTCCAACGTTGATTGTACAGACCCGAATGACTGATCGTTTATAGCACGCTGGTGGTATCTCTTTGCCTCCTTCCATCATACTCTATGCTCTAGTATGCAATTCGCTACTTGAGGGTCAAGTCCACTTATACTTGACAACTGTACTGGCGTCATCTAGACAGTATGTCAACAACAATTCTGTAGCACAACCCCTGCAGATGATGAACACACTCGGTCAAGCAAAAATACATAATACCAGAAGAATAAAGTTCATACCCAGACATACGGGGAAAAAGCTGCCATCTGGACGTGTAAAGTGGTTTACAGTTTTACGGTTATCAGCACATCCACAGCCCCGCACCAGACGTCGCTTCGACCTTCCCAACCCGTCCATCATCTATCCACAGCTGCATGCAACGGGCTTCACGCAAAAAAGCCGTACTCACCATGACTCGGCCTGGGATCTCGCTGCTCTTAGCACATCCTTCTACCCCTCCATCTACTACGCCGCCGCCGCCGCCGCCGTGAAGCATCACTGACACCAGCAGCTCATTGGATTGCCACTGCTAGCAGCTCACAATGGCGATTCAGGTATCTCCAATGACGGAAGGCGACATTGACGGCGCAATCACGACAATCCAGGAAGCCTTTGCCGACGACCCCTACAACCACTGGATCTACCCAGACCGCAGCAAAATCTCGCTGACGCGCAACCGCGCTTCGCTCTGGCAGCGCTGCCGCTGGGGCATTGCCCACGGCATGTTCCTCGTGGCGCGCGACACGTCGGCGCCCTCTACCGTTGTTGGTTGCGCAATGTGGCTCCCACCGCGGCGCACCTCGGAACCAGAATCATGGTCCCTGTACCTCTCGTACTGGTACCTCTGGCTCAACCAGATCAGGATCAACCTGTGGTTCGGCCGCGGCGGTCTCAACACCAAGCGCTACTGGATCTGGAAAGAGCGGCAAGCCGAGGCCCAAAAGGAACTCTGGACAGATGAGCGCGGATACTACTTTTGTAACATTGTTACCGTGTTGCCCGAGTGGCAGGGCAAAGGCGTGGGACGCGCGCTGATGGACGAGGTGCTCAGGAGAGCGGATAACGAGGGCATGAGGTGCTATCTGGAGAGTAGTCTGAGGATACCGAATGTGGCCATTTATGAAAAATTTGGGTTTAGGCTTGTGAGGGAGATGGAGTGCAAGGACGGCGAGGATGAGAAAGACGCCGTTACGTTATTTTGCATGATGAGGGAGCCACAGAAGGGAGGTCAGACGAAGGATTGAGATGAACAACGCAGATCTGGTATGGACCTTGGGCCATTGCTGGTTCAACGGCAGAATACGAATTTCGGCGAGGAAGAATTTTTTTTTTTTTTAAAAAATAAAGGGTGGTGTACAATGATGAGAAAAATATCACCTCACCAGCTCCACACAGACACATGGGTACATGGAGGCTTAGGAATGTGTAGCGAGCAAGAGATGAGCATGACTACAGGCAAATGTACTGTAGAGCGGATAGTTGCTTGATCAAAGAGACATTGCATTACATTTCAGCTTACTGTGCTTTGGTAAGGATCGACAAGAGATCCTACCGCACGATAGGCTTCATAAAATCATGTCTAATACGGGGGTCTCGCTGTGATTTTTTTCGCCGATCGATTTTTTTTTCTTTGCAAAGGCACTGCGCGTCTGTGTGTTAAAGGGAAAGTAAGATTTACGTACGTGTGGAGTGCCAGACTCCCAAGAGGCCGGTCAGTATGTGCAGTGCACCCGATTGGTGGGCACAATGCCATACAGTATGTGAGTACTATGCACTAGGTTTCCGGGCTATTAAGACAAGGCAGATATTATCTCACAAGTACAAAGATCGACGACGTCACGATTACACTGCAGATCTCACCTCATCGTGTGCCTGGTATGCTTGTGCGTGACAAAGGATAGCCTAGGCCCGACTCCGCGCGGAAGAAAATTAAACCCCCCCGCCCACCATTGTCGCATGGGAATTGACCCTTATAAGGCCATTCACCGCTAGCATTTGCGGATTACCACTCTGGGGTTCGCGCTCCAACAAAAAGTCAAGAACACGAGACTGCGGCGTGCTTCGTCATGATCGGCAGTCATGCATCTACCGAACACCGTCCGATGACACCCCTCATGGAAGCAGAAGCTTGGCCTACATACCTCGTCAGCAATCCAGCATGTGCATGTATGACGCTTTTCCCCCCTCTATTCCCGAGCCGTTGAACGAGGGTCGTGGCGGTGGTGGTGGCGAGGAAAGCACTGCTTTTTCCTCTTTGGGCACTGTCCAATAAGAGACTCTTATAGGCATGCCCCTATGTGTATCGGCCCGTCAGGTGTTGTACATATGTGTACATACGTGTACCTGGCTGCGAGTAATCGGGGGAGGCGGAAAGGTCCTGAGCTACTTCGCTTGCTAGGCAAACGACAATGATTGAGCGAGTGATGGCTGCGACAAAACAAGTTCATGGCCTGGGCGAATAAGCAAATGGTACGCCCAACATAATTTTTCTTTTGGCAATCTGACATGGATTTTTTTTCC
Organism: Exserohilum turcica Et28A; assembly: GCF_000359705.1. Classification (NCBI taxonomy): domain Eukaryota; kingdom Fungi; phylum Ascomycota; class Dothideomycetes; order Pleosporales; family Pleosporaceae; genus Exserohilum; species Exserohilum turcicum. The sequence goes on along the minus strand of NW_007360025.1, from coordinate 2,572,906 downwards.
ACAATCGCCTGTGGATATTACCAACCATTATGCCTGCGCATAAGCCGTGTACGGTGTATATTCGGCAGTGTTACAGCCTTTGATTTGGCTGTGTTTAAGGAGTAGCATGGGTGTGGGCGACGACTGTGGGCGCAACAGGCTTGGGTCTACTCGTAATCGTGTAGAGGTATGATTGTCGGTGAGTTGCATCCATGATCCGGACATTCTTGGTTCCGGAGAGCTACTCAATGTGATACATAACAGTCGACGGTCCAACACGTTCCAGGGTATATTGACCATGACATGGTTTAAAAGCAATAACCCACGCAGGGCCAACGGGTGCGCTGGCGTTAAGCGTGAAAGGGTATCCACGGATGCGGAAAGTCACACACACACACGAGCTGAAGTCATGGCAAAAGTTAGTCTGGAGGATGGACTACGCAGCTTCGCAAAGCGGGCGCGCTTGCATGTATCCACGGGGTCGATGGTGTATATATGGTGGGTAACTATAACCACAGAGGGTGCCACTTGGTGTGGGCATGGATGCGATCAACAGGCTAGCAACTGATTGTTGGGCACCAGGTGGGCAGCGGGAAAAGCGGAAGCAAAGAAAAATAAAAGGGTGATGAAACACACACCGGAGGATAAGCCACCCTGCTGTGTCGTCGCCATCATGCTCGAGCGGTCTGTTTGGGAGGGTGGGCAGTTCCAAGTTGTGCCAGGCCGTGGATCGCTGTCGACGCTACTTAAAGGAGGGGTAGTGTTGCGGGCGGGCGATGGTGGTGGAGCGCGTCCTCGTACATGGACCTAGCCGCAGCGGCGCGAAAACATCGGTTGGGCCCCCGAGACAAAAAGGCCTGATCGCTGCGCAGAGTGTACGCAAGTCGCTTATGGTGCCCGGCCTGCCGCCTTTTCCCTCCCCCCTCCCTCCCCCCCCCCCCCACAACTGCCTTCCCAGCCAGTCTGATGACCACGGCACGCCGGCTTCTCCCTTTGTCCAACACAAAATAGGCGTTCAATATACAGAGGCCCCGCTAATCAGGGCCATGCAGGCGTGACTGCTTTTGCTCGCTATGGGAATAGAGCATGCAGCCGGTGCTGAGTGGTTGCGGCAGCCTTTGTGATCAACCACGTAAGCACGGTTTAGCCTGCTGGAGGCGGCCTAGAGGCACAGCGACAGGCGGTTTGTCGATCTGGTGAGGTGAAAAACCGGATGGTGCAGGTATGGAGGTAGCTGGTAGTGTAGTGTAGGCCTAGCATGCATAGCATCCGCGGGCCCAGTCTGCACCGTCATGACACCTGACGACGAGGTACCTGCAAACGAGTGTCGCCGCCGGGCGAGCAGGTCTCAGTTGGCAGATCCAGGAGTGCCCTTGTCCGTCGGGATGCACGCAGTAGCACCGAACTGGCGTCGCTTTTGACACATCGGCTGATGTGACGGCGGTGGGATGCATGACTGGCAGGTTCCAAGCACACGTCTTACAGGCGAATACTGACTGCTGTATAGGATTGCGACTAGGGGGCGGCCACTGGAAGATTAAAGCGGAGTGCCATTTCCGCTTTGGTGCGCAGTATTACAAAGGGTCAGATCGGTCGTGTAACCGTACCGAGTAAGCGTCGTGTGCCCAGCTGGCCCGACCTCGGATACCGTCAGAGAGGGTGGTGAGTGCTGTGCGTGTGTGCTTGCTTGCTCTGCTGATTGAGAAAAAACTTTGCTTCTATATTAGCTGCCATGTCGGCGCCTGTTGCATCAGCAGGCGCCTTGATCCTCCTGCCTTGATTCATGACGACGGCCGGAATCCTTCGCTCGTACGCGTTGCATCCCTTGGGATGCTGTCAGAGAAAAAAAAAAGCGAACCAAAGAGCGATGCGACCGGTCCAGCTTGGTTCACTGTGAAGCGGCAAAAAAGTAAAACAAACGCCCATGGTGCCTCAAAACGAGTCACCACCCGACGCACCACGCCCCCCCACCCTCGTCCCAAGAGTGGAGACGGGTTTTGCGGAGATGCAGCATGGCTGAATCTGCTGTGGTGGCAGGGCACTTAGCATAAAGTCGAGCGAATGCAAAGTTTCAGCTGCGACGCGCCGTGTGAAGCCGAGTACAGACGACTCTCTGATCCCTACAATGGTCACACTGACAGGGGGCTTGTGCAAAAGTAATGAGAGTGTTGGATACGAAGACATGGCGGCGTGCGTTTTTATTGCTCATGTACGGTACCTGCAACCTGCACATGGACGAGCAGGCGGCTGCTGAGTCGGCCAAATAGCGTATAGCCATCAGCGCGCATGTCACTCACTCATGTGCGAATGCCATTGCCCACGCCTGCCCGAGCTAGAGATGGGTTAGCAAGCGGTGCTGGAGATGCATAGTGCGACTCAAACCGGCAAATGTCAAGTCGAGCGCCAGGAGGCTCCCTCACCGACGATTAGTGTGGCTGCTGATCAAGGCACCCCCGGGAGCATGCGACGGAGAACAGCGATTGGCCGCCTGATGCTCGACGTTGAACAAGTCGACCTTTGTCGAGCCGCCTGGTGAGGCTAATGCTCGCGCCTGCACCCAAGGATAAAGTGCCGCCGCGCCCGCAAGAGAATTTCGCGTTTGACGTCGCCCTAGTGGGAGGGGGGTCTAGACCACGCATCGCAGGCATGCGAGCCAACCCTACTCGAGATCGTCGTCATCCACAAATAATGCGGCTACCGAGCCCATTCTTTGTTATGGATGCAACTTGCTCGCTTCGTGCTGCGCCTGTGGCTAGCCTTGCGTTCCCCAGCGCCCGACGCATTCGCGCTGCTGCGAGGCCGCCTGGGTGTTGTGCTTGTGCTTGTGCTTGGACGAGGGGGGGGGCAGTAAGTACACCTACTAGAATACGAGGGCGAGGCGGCAGCACCACCCTGCCTGTGCCTGCAAGAGTAAAAATAAGAGTCGGTGTCGGACCACGCATGTGGAGGCCAAATCAGCTACCCTCCCTCCCCCCTCTGCCGCAGAGAATGGCCCTGCCGACCCAATGTGGAGATGGCCTTTGTTATCGGCAGGGTATCGTGATGGCTGGTCTGTGAGTGGCTAGCGTAGGCGGTGCCGCTTATACCGCAATTTTTGTTCTTTCCACGGGCTTTTCCACGATGAGACGCCACGTTTGAGACCCACCCGACTCGTGGACCGCGTACTGGTACGTCATTCCAGGGTTCCTTTCCCGTGTTGCAGATTGCCGGACTGGGCCTGGTACAGATGGGCAGCTGGCGGAGTGCAGGACCCGCGCCGCGTCAAAACCCAACCAGAGTGCGCCCGACCGAGGCAGCCCGGAGACGGCCTTGTTGAAACGACAGTCTTTGATCATCTCGATTGATGAGACCAAGACCAGCAGCGCACAAGACGGCTGCGAGGCACGGCGTCGCCCCAATAGTGCCATGACCTGCAAAGCCTGTCTTGTGCCAAAGCCATGCACGACTCGCCGACTCGCCAGCAGCTGACGAATAGCGGCAGGATGCAGGTCAGCACGCAACCAACACCTCGATGCGATGGTTTGCCGGCTAGAGAGAGACGGAGACACGCACACATGGAGACGTTGTGTGTGTGTGTGTGTGTGTCCAAGAGAGTACGAGCAAGCAAGCGACGGGCTGCCGTGCAGAGCAGGCTCTCCGGTGGCAGCTCGGTGCTTATTTTGCTCAGTACATAGCAGCACACCTCTTGTGTGGTGCACAGCGTAGCACAGCTGCGCCGCAATTTTTTTTTTGCGTCGACCAAAATGACCGAGGCTGGCTGGTGCAGAGTCATAGTGGGCGTGTGTGATACGCGGGATGTGCTGCATCACGGGATAGGGCGCAGCGATTCGTTCTCCTACGGGTCGCACTAGCTGGCAATATGGCTCACTGACGCCCACGCTGGGAATTGCAAGTCTTGACCAGGCTGGACGTGTCATGTCGGAATTGTTCGCTGGCACGAATAATCCATCCATCCATCAATCAAACAGGATGCAGGCGGGAGCCGGCTGCCCGCAGCATCCATGTCAACGTCGAGAGCGCGATATTACGCGGGGGTGTTCGTTCTGATGCAGCCAAGTGGCCGTTGATAAGAGGCTTTTTTTTCGATTTCTTTTCTTTTCGGGGGGGCATATGCCATGGTGGAGGGAGGTGCTGCAGGGAGACAATGGCATCCATCAGAGTCCGTATACTTGTTTTGGCGAGCACATGCCAGCATCCCCCCCTGACAGAATGCTGTTCGTTTGAACCACGCCCAAAACCATGCTTGTGCCCGTGTTGGACCGCTGCCGATCATTCAGGCGGGACGAAACCAGGGTTCCTTCTCGGCGCTTCGGCTGCATCTCATCAGCCCGCTCCGGGGATTTCTGGTCATCGAACGGCATTGCCGGTTTGGGCGCGGTCGCCGTGGGGTTGTGGCCAGGGAGGCCTGAGGAGAAAGGGCCTGTGCTTGGCGTCTACAGTAGTGCAGGCAGGCAGGCAGGCCGGTGCAGGCGTGGTGGTTGTGATGGGGAGGGGGGGAGCAGCGACAGGTGAGCAATGTGCCGGCGTGCATGATTACCTATCCCGTCCCAAGTGCCCATGTCGGTCGAGGGGTACAGACTATAGTAGGCGCAAGGGGGGGCGGTGGGGTAGCCGATGGTCGACGATCTGAGCAGGACAGAAAAAATGACATGCCACTTTTGTGAACGCGCGTATCGCCATGTCGGGCACAGTGAGCCCGGTGGTCAATAATGCCGGGAGGTGATGCAGCGGTTCAGCGTGGAGGAGGCCCACAATGGGCGTGTTTCGATCAACAGACCGGTGGCTCGGTTGTCCAAGGCCGATACTCGACGTTAGCAGCGTGCACATGGTTTCAAGGCGTGCTGCAGTGGAGCACGGCGCTGGGCAAACGTTAAAGTGGTTTTTTTTTCTCTCGCTCAGTGTTGCTCGGCGGTGCCTAGGTGCAGCCAGGGTGGGCAGGCTCGACACAGGCCCCAGTGTGCGTGTACGAGGCGGCGCCTGGGCGCGAGCCGTCGTGGGCGGCAGTCCATGCTTCGGCGGACAAGACAGGCGGCTTGTTGCGTGAGTGCGTGAGGGTGTGGGTGCGCGTGAAGGTGTGTGTGTGTGTGTGTGTGTGTGTGTGAGAGAGAGAGAGAGAGAGAGAGAGAGAGGGTGAGTGATGACGGAGCGGCTGGCTGGCTGGCTGGCTGGCTGGCTGGCTGGCGGGCGGGCGGACTGGCACTGGGGGGCGGCTCGATGTTGGGGGTTGCAAGGCTGATGCGAGGGCGAGGGGCAGGCAGGCGGGCAGGCGTGCGGTGTGCCAAGGATACCGTGGTGATTGCACCAATGTGGGCTCTGGGCTGGTCGCGCCGTTGGGTGTGTGACGCAGGCGGGCGATGCATGTGTGTGTGATGGTGCATTTGCATTCGCTCTGCAAAGGCGCCTTGTCATGGGCTCGCGGTCCCCGTTGCACGTCGCGCAGTCGCAGGGGCGATTTCTGGAAGGCGCTCGTCTAGGCGCAGAGCCAATGGCGGCGGCGGCCCAGCGCCCACCCCAGATCGCGCTTGGATAGCCATGGGCCAGCGCTGTGGTTTGCCGGCTGCACGCGCGACCAAGCAGGAGGTGCTGGGCTGCTGGGATGCCGTGCTGGGATGCCGCGCTGGGATGCTGCTGGGGTGCTGCTCTGCTGGGCGCGCAGGGTGCTGGGAGCCGGGTGCGTGCTGCACTACACCTAGTCGATACATACATAGCAGACTACTCCATACCTGCTAGCAGCTAGCAGTGGTCGGTCGTACATGGGCGTTAGGCGTGGGCAGTAGTGGGTGCAGCGTGCCGGGTGCTTGTGGTGGTGGTGGTGGTGGTGGTGGTGCCGGTGCTGGGGGGAAGGGGGAGGGGGGGGCACTGCGCCTGTGGATGCCTGCCTCTCATTGGCTGCACGCCCGCCCTCGCCAAAACACAGTCGTCGCCCAGCCCAGCTCCCAACCTCGCTATCCGCTTCTTCCACCCTTTTCCGAAACTACTGCCGCCAGCCAAACTCTGCCCCCCCTCCCCCGTCCACTCCACCACCACCACCGCCATCATCCATCTAATACTGCATCCGTCCATCCATCCATCCGCCGACGCCCCTGATCTCGCGATGCCGCTGCTCCTGCTCCTGCTGCAGCTGCCGCCGCCGCCACACAGGCTCGTCTAACACCACCCATCCACATCGTCGCCGCCCCGGCTGGCTGGCTGGCTGGCTGGCGGCCTTGGCCCCCCCTCCCTCTCTCCAGTAGGGTACGAGTATCGCCGGCCTCTGCAACCCCCCACTGCCTGGCGATTATGTGCGCTGCGCTGCGTTGCGTTGCGTGCGTTGCGTTGCGTTGATGCCCCCCCCCTCTCCCCCTCAGGCGCGGCTAAAACATGACACTACCGAGTGAGGGCGTCGCCGCCGCCATGCACCCACCGTCCTTTGTCCAACACGGCCAGGGCTAGTAGACCGCCTGGAGAGCCACGGCACCCACCCACCCTCACACACACCCACAGCCCGCAGCCCGCAGCCCACAGCCCACAGCCCACAGCCCACACACTCACACCCACACTCACGCACTCGCTCACACAGCACACACAGGCACCCGCACCCGCACCCATGCGCTCTCACACACGACACTCGCGCGCCCCCCCCCCGGCGTGGAGCCCAGCTGAGTCGCACTGCAAGTCCCACCTCGGCCTAGTCGCACTACCGCTTTCTGCCATCATGGCCTGCACCCGTGGTGGTTTCCCTGGCCTGCAGTCCCAGTCCCAGTCTCAGTCCCAGTCCTGCCCTGTCTCGACAAGAGCCGGCCGTCGTCTAGCTGCACGGATGCTCCGTCGCGCGCTGCGCCATGATACATGGTCCCTTTGCTCGCCCGGCTTCCCTGCCCTGTGATTTGGTCATGGCAGGCGTTCCTTTTCGCTTTCTGCACCCATGTCGCTGGTTGATGGTGCCAGCCGTGCCACTGGCCCTAGTCGTCGCAGCGCTCCCACTTCCTCCGAGCCATGCCTTGGTGGCTCCGTATAGTCAATACGCACCCGTTCCCTGTCTGCATCTATCCCACTATTACTTGTTCTTGACTCTGCCTATCCTACCCTAGCCCTGCCTGCCTCTCCGTGTACCATGACTTTTGCCGCGAGGGTACAGTGTTCCAATTTCCCCATCCCACCCTTCCCAATCCGTCTATATCTCTTGGCACTCGATATACCTATGCAGATGTCCCCCCTCCCCCAGGCCATGGCACCCTCTCTACAAAGTCCGACCTGACGGATCGTGACCGACTCACACACACACATATATACACGCCTACAACCCTTGAGGATACATCAACACTCATCACACACACCCCCCCAACTACCACCACCAATACATGACCACTTGCTTCCCAACATACGATCTCGCCAACATGTCTGGCCACATGCAACCATCACAGCTCCACCGACGCACCTCGCGTGGCTCAGTCAGCCAAGCAGCATGCCGCTCGTCACGGATTGAAAAGACAAAGAGCCACCACAACAGCCCAAAGGCCATGGAGAGGAGAAAGACGACGTCCGAGACCAAGCTGTATGCTACGCTCGACGACCACTACCGGATGATGTTTGGCGTAGAAGCGGAAGAGGCCGAAGAGCGACCCCAATCCACGCGACCTGTGAGCTGGCATCCTGCTTCGTCTCAGCTCCAGTCACAACAACAACAACAACAACAGCAACAAGCTGTGCAACAAGCAACAAACTACTTTGAGCCCATGACGCATCAGCCGTGGTCACAAGCTTACTCGCCATCACGAAACTCTTGCCATGGCTCCGACTACTACTCGCTGTCAGCACGCAACTCGATGCTGGAGCCCATGACAAGTGCGCCAGCTGGTTCCGACTATGGATGGTGTCAACAAACAGGCGGCTACGCCAACTCGTGCACCAACACACCAAGGTCGGAGCCGCTGCCGTGGTATCTGCAGCAATGGGCACAGAAGAACCAGGCACAGGCTTTTGAGGGGCACGAGGATGACGGAGCCATGGCATACCGGGGTCAGCAAGACCAAGACATGGATGGGGAAGAGGAGGAGGAGGGCGAAAAGCTAGTGGCCCTGGGACTGTACGACGCGCCCGAGCCATCTCTGACATGGGGGGCACCCAGCCAAGGCAAGGGCCTCAAACTGGAAGAAACGTGGCAGCCGCCCGAAGAGGATGGCGACGAGGACGACGATGACGCAAGTTCCGAGGGCAGTGTCGAGGAGCCGTCACCACCCTTGCCGCCCGTGGACGAGCAGGTGCAGCACATGGCGGTTCATGTCAAATCGCAAACGCCCAGCAGCATGGAAGGCCAGAGCTTCTTCTTTGACGAAGACGAGACCGTGTCCAAGGAGTGGTGGTTTCAACAGGTCAAGCAGCCCTCGATGCCAGTGCGGGAGGGCGGGCTGGGATACGGGTGGTTGTGAGGGGGGGGGACAAGGCGGGTTTCAAACGGCCTTTTGGTGCTACTCAAACACCGGGCACAAGGGAGCATTGGGGGGGTTTGGTATTTATTTTTACTATTTTTGGTTTAGCACAGCATGGCGTTTTGCATGGACCCGATTGGGGGCCGGATAAGACCGGTAGAGACAGAGATGGAGATACCCAGCCTTCGCAGGCATAACAAGAGAGAGAGAGAGAGAGAGAGAGAGAGGAGGAGGAGAGAAAGACTTGGCGTATCGCTCACACGAGGTCAGATGGAAGACGCGACTGTACTGTATACTAGTAGCATAGCAGAAGGCGTGGGCGAAAGCAATCAAAGACATGTTAGCATGACGGGACATGGTCAGTTGTGAGGACGGGACGCAGACTGTAGACGTATTGCCATGTAGACGACAGGTTAGGTCTCTCTCTCTCTCTCTCTCTGTCTGTCTCATTTTCTCTCTTCAGGCCGCCGATGCAGCAGCAGCAGCAGCAGTAGCAGTAGCAGCAAATAGCGCGTCGGCGTCATGTCGCCGCGGCATCCGGATCCATGTGGTCAGGTCCCAGTGTTTGGGCAGCGCAAATGAAGCACGACGCAATGCTGTCACAGGCGCCGGCAAAGTCCCGATGGCCACGCCCACGCCCACAGCTAATGCCGCCCCCTCAGCCTCATCCGTCGAGCAATGCATCTTCCACTTGCGTCGACTCGAGCGCCGTGCCGTCTCGCCTGGCTGGCGGGCTGGCTGGCTGGCTGGCCGACTGACCGACTGACCGACTAACTGGCTGGCGGGCTGCCACGCCGTGGTCCGACCGCCCGCGAGCCGTCAAACGGGCTGCATCTGGCTCCATGATGCTTCTGCTTCTGCATCGTCTGCATCGCCCAACCTCGGCGAGACCCGCCACAGTTGCCTTTCCCAACCCGCACTCGCACTCGCACGCCCTCGACGCCGACGACATGCATGCCTGCCTGGGCCACGCCCGGAGGCTAACCACGTAGCGCGCAATAGCATTTCAGACGGCACAGGTTCCAGAATATGGGGTGAGATTGCGTTTCGCCAGACTGCCATACACCACGTACTAGTACACGCCATGCCCGCCATCCGGGCATAGCCCGGCGCTAATCCCCTCCACTCCCACCACTGGCCCTTTTTTTTTTTCTTCCTCCCTTCTTTTCCTTTTGGCCCTTGTGCATACCAACGCGTCCTCACGTGCCTCGCATCTGCGACGTAATCGCCCCCCCCCCGCCAATCGCTGCCTGCAGCCTGTGCAGACCCGGCTGCTTTTCACATCGCGTTAGGGCCCCGCCACGCCCAGATTAAAGCCGCCATGGACTCAAATACTCGATTCGTGGCGACGGCATGGCGCAATAGCTATGAGCTGCTTCAGCTACGCCAGGACTTGTACGCTTCCGACACGTCCAAAAGACAAAGGGCTGTCCGCAAGGTAAGCCAGCCGCGACCCCCCTCCCCCCCCCTCAGAGGCCCATCCGCCACGTCATGCTGCCCAGTCAGCTGATGGCCAGCTAGGTTTTCGCATGGCGGTTGCGCAAGCCAGACGGCCTGCCTCTGCTGCTCGAGTCCACGGCAGACATTGTTGATGTAATGCTGCAAGACGCGAGGGGCTCTCTGCCGCACAATGCCCTGCGCCTGCTCTATGCCACGGCACTATCCAGGTAGGCCTTCTTCACCACAACGTCAGCTCCCTCGCTCCCTCTCTCTCTCTCTCGTAATACACCCGATCCTTGTCCCATCTGGCCGTGGTCGAGTTGGAACTCTATCATCGGCATTCCTTGTCCGCGCCACTCGACCTGTTCGTCTTGCTCCGCCCACATTCTCTCCCACCTGCATGCTGCAACCTTAGTCGGAACCGACAAAGATGACACCAACCCCGTAGATTTGTAACCGGTCTGGCAGACACCCAGATCGACTTGACTCGTGACCGCCCCTCCTGGTTCCCTTCTGGAAAGTCGCTCCAGCTACCCCTCACTCTACTGGAAACACGACACCGCATCGTCCATCGGCATCTTCCGTCGCTGGCAGAGTTGAAGCGCGCCGCTACCCAATCTCTCGAGTGGCTATGGGACTGGTACTGGACCCAGTTGGACTATGCCTTCACCACCGCTACATGTGCACGCGCAGACGAGGACGAGGAGCTGGGTGTAGAGAGTAGAGACGCCATCAAGGACAGGCTACAAGGCATTCTGAAGACCTATGTCAAGGACAGAAAGGCCGAAATCAAGCGTCGAAAAGAGCAAAGCACGGCTGCCGAAACCGCCCTGTCGACCTACATGTTGCGCTTCTCATCCAACACAACCACCACGCCCCTTAGCCAAGTACGCCGTGTCCTTGTTGAACAGTTAGTCGACGCCGAGATGATTCTTCCTTCGGATAAGAAACTGGGCAGTAGCATGTCGGGAGCCTTTCTCATCTGGACGCCCCTGCTTCTTGCCTTTAGCACAGGAGCTTGGTCTGAACCGCGTGTCCTCTCTGTCCATGTACTGGTGGAGCGCCTCATTCAGAAGATGAATTCAGACGGGCAAACAACCGTGGACCCAGAGAGGGACCCCGTAAAAGAGGGTCTTTTGGCGTGGGCCCTACACGTCGTCACGTCTGACAGCTGGGCGCCCGCACGGCGACACTCGTCGGACCATGGAACGCATGAGCAGCTACTCGCAAGACTCTTTTCCGCCCCTTCTTTCTGGAGCCTACGGATGGCTGAGACGCTGCTGGAGGCTGGACACGTCACCAACGTCGAGTCGTGGCGCGCTGTGCTTGCTGCGGCGAGAGAGGACGACAGTGTAAGCCAGACAATGCATGTCGACGTGGATAGTATTGCTGAGGCAATGCCTGTTGGACAGGCCGACGGTGAGTGGAAAGACAAGGAAAAGGAAAAGGTCCAGGGGCCAGTCAAATTGCTGGGTATGTGGAAGCCCAGACGTATTGGATGGATGCCTGAAGGGTGGTCGGATGATGAGCAAGAGTGATATGATATGCTGCCAAGTTGCACCGTGAGAATACCATGACCATGCTGGTGATGATGGCGTGACATTGCACAAAATTGACTTTGTCTGCTTGCTCCAATCACCCCAAATGATAGAAAAAAAATAAACAAACAAAAGGGATATAACGTGGTTCATAAGCGAGTCGGTCACCCAAGCGAGTCGGTCACTCCCCACCAGCGCGTTGACGTTGACACGTTATCACAGTCTTTTATTACAGTCAATAAACTATTGCAATATACCAAATTAATTGTCAGAATCGCTACTATCACTTACACTATCTAT
>NW_007360025.1:2554155-2556718 GCF_000359705.1 Exserohilum turcica Et28A | reverse complement strand
TGTGCCTTGTCAGGAGAAAGCAGGCGCACGGGGGGGCGGTGGATGGCCATGGTGAATAATCTCGCGGTCCGGTTTCGGCTCAGAGAGGGTCGGTTCAGAAACTACGCAAGCAGCAAGTGGGCGGGCGCCGGGACCCACTGGCTTCGCTCGCACCCGCACTCGCACCACGCTCGCTCTCACTCTCGCTCGCCGGCCGTCTCAGGGTCGCGTCGCGTCAGCCTCTCACCCCCCCCCCCTCGCCCACGATCCTCGAGCGAGGAGAGATGTAAAGACGAGCACCAGCACGAGCACGAGCACGAGCACGAGCGAACCCCGACACTGCCCATGGCTGGCTCAGCAACGCCCGGCGGAGGGCCTCCTCCACCGCCTGCAGGCCCGCCGACGCAAAAAGTTAGCGACGTCATCACCAGCTTCCGGCCCCAAAGAGTGAGACAAGGACCCCGCGCCCATGTAACGCGTGTATTCACAATGCTCCCAGCGCTTCAAGTCGGGCGGGCAGGGCACCGCCATTACCTCGCTCGACTTTGACGACTCGGGCGAGCTCGCCATCGTGGCGCGCGACGACGACACGCTCCAGATCTACAACTGCAAGGAGGGCAAGCACGCCAAAGAGCTCAAGAGCCAGAAGTACGGCGTGCACCTGGCGCGCTTCAGCCACCACGCGCAGAGCATCATCTATGCCAGCACAAAGGTCGACGACACGATCCGCTTCCTCTCGACGCACGACAACTCGTACATCCGCTACTTCAAGGGCCACAGCGACACGGTCACGTCCATTGCCCTGTGCCCGTCCAAAGACGAGTTCATCAGCTGCTCCCGCGACAACACGGTGCGCCTGTGGAATCTGCAGTCGCCCAACTATGTCGGCCTGCTCAACCTGCACGCGCCCTACCTCGCCGCCTACGACCCGTCGGCGACCGTCATGGCCATTGCCTCGCCGCCCACGCAGTCGATCCTGCTCTACGACATGCGCAACTACGACAAGCCGCCGTTTGCCACGTTTGACCTGCTCGAGTACGAGCAGCGCTTCATGGGAGGACAAAAGGTGGACTGGACCAAGATGGAGTTTAGCAACGACGGCAAGAGTCTGGTCGTGGCCACCAACGGAAGCGGCCATTTTGTGCTCGACGCCTTTTCCGGCGACATTTCGCACTTCTGCTACCGCAAGGCGGGCTCGTCGGGACGCCTGCCGCCGGCTTTGTCGGTGACCAATGTCAGTGGAGCTGCACGCAGTGGTGACAGTCGGGCAAACGGCCAGGGCGACGTGTGCCTCACGCCAGACGGGCAGTTTCTGATTGGGGGCAGCGCAGAGGACGGCCTGCTGCTATGGGACATTTCCAAGCCGCCAGCCCCAAACAACATTCTGGAGCCAATGGAGAAGCTACCGGGACAGGGCAAGGGTGCGATTGTGGGCTACAACCCGAGGACGAACCTGCTGGCGAGTGCCGACCGGGATTTGTATCTGTGGCAGCCCGACGCAGACTTGATGATTTGAGCATCTGGCTGGAGATATAAATGCGAAGAAGCGCTGGCTGCCGAGGCATGACGGGCGTGAACAGGGTGTAGATAGTTGCAGTCGGAATACAGGCTGGAATTAGGCAAGGACGGGGACTGCCATTGTGAGTTGCAGGTAGCCAATGGATATGAGTGGTTGTTGCAAAGACAAGGTGACGCAGAAGATGCTGTGTCGCTTTTACACCTACGTACATGGGCACGAGAGGAGCATGAGTGGTGAGCATGGACCGATTCGGCAGGCGCAAGCGGCCATTGGCCATTGGCCAGTGGGTGCAGCGCCTCGCACAGCCGTCGGAGTGGACTTGGTGTGGGCAAAGCATGATTTGATGGGCGTCAGCCTCGGAACGGAGACGTGGCCAGGAGCGGCATGGGGCGGGCTTCGGTTTGTGCGTGTTTGTGGTGCGAGAATTCCATGCTCGATGGCATGCATACAGGACAGATCTTGGGCGTGCACGAATAAGGCGACGAGAGCATCATGATGGCTGTGGCGGGCGTCGCCTTGGGGGCGACCAGGATTGGAGCCCAATCGAGGCCGCCTAGAGTGTGTGTGTGCAGCTCCACCATATTGCTTTCTGTGGCTGCTGTACAGTACACGGCGAGCGGCAGAGTCATGTGCTGGGCGACGAGGTGCTTGGGCTGCTGTGCATGTCGCGAGGGAGCGAGAGCACGAGAGCAGAGAGCGGGCGAGCGAGCGGGCGGGTCGAGTTGGCTGGCTGACAGGGTGGGGTGCAGGACGTGTGCATGTCACAGAGGCCATGCTCACCACGACGGCCGGGGTATCGTGTGTGCGTGTGTTCTGATCGCCGGCGCCCCAGACAGACCCTGGAGCCTCGGAAGCCTGTGTGTGAGTGGGTGAGTGGGTGAGTGTTTGCTGTTGCGCTGGCAAGGATAGCCTAGAGCGGGCTGCTGGGCAAGACGGCATGCATGGCGGGGGATGCAATCCACACGACGTGGTGGCAGGCATACGTGTGGGCACGGGCATGGGCAGAGGCAGAGACAGAGACAGAGGCAGAGGCAGAGGCAAGGCAGAGAGCCAAAGCCAAAGCCA
>NW_007360025.1:2526104-2554059 GCF_000359705.1 Exserohilum turcica Et28A | reverse complement strand
GGGGGGGGGGGCAAAAAGCTAATGGCCAGGCCAAGGGTGCCAAAAAGAAAAGAAGAAAAATGGGGCCGTGGCCGGCGTCTTACTTGGTCTGACGACGAGCCATCATGGACCGACACCTTTTCCGCCACGGCCCTTTCTTGCAGCCAGCTTACCTGCCCACACGAGAGCACAGCGGGACGGATCCCATGGCGGCCGCGTCGTCGTCCAGCTGCTGCCGCAACCGTGACTCGCCGCCGCGAGCCAGAGAGACACAGTCGCAGCGACGTCGCGAGCACGAGCAGGCACACGAGGGGAGAGGCGGCCTAATACTATTAGTAGTAGCACTATCGAGTGGCAGCAGCATGGGCGGCATTGGCGGCGCCCACCAGCTGGGGTTCTCCGCATCTTGCCCATAGCGCTGGGTCATCCGCTCCTTCCCTTCCCTTGCCTTCCCTGCCTGCGCCTGTGCCTAGCCGATATCATCACGCCCCTCTTCGCTGCTGTCGCCGTCGCCGTCGCTCACCCACCGCTGACTCTGCTTACCTACTACTGCTACTACTACTACCACCACCACCGCCACTACTACTACTACTACTACTACTACTACTACTACTACTGTTACTACTACATGCTCTTCTCACCCTCCCCAACGCCCACCGCTGACACGCCACCCCCACCCCCCCGGTTTCCACTCTCCACCCCCAAAGCAGCCGGCCACGCCCGCATTCTCCCTCACCCGCCTGGGTCATGTCCGCCTCTGCGCCCTGACTATGGTCTCGTGACATACGGCACCACTAGATGCTTTGCACGCAGCTAGCCCCAGCCTACAGTGCATGAGCTTGTCCGCCCCAGGATGATGCGAGCCGCCATCGAGCACCCATCGTCATTGTCATCATCATCATCATCATCACCACCACCACCATCACCATCCTTGTCTTCTTCTTCGTCTTCATCGGCTTCGTCTACGCGGCGCCGGACCTTTGGAATCTCAACTGCCCAAGGCCCGGCAACGTGGTGGACCTTCACTCTGCTTCCACCACCAGACATGCGCCTGACCTTCCTACCTAGGCCCCCGCCACCCGCGTCGAGAAAGCGTAGGCGAGCCGTGGCTGATATCGACGGAGAGCACTCGTGTGTGCAAAAGAAGAAGCGCCGCCTTCGACGCTTTCTCATCACATCCCGCCTATCCCCCCAATTCTCCCACCCAGCCTCCAACATTGTGGACCGAGGAAGCTCCAAGATTGCTGTATGGGCCAAGCAAAAGGCTCTCGGACGGAACTGGCTCCCCAAAGCCGCCATACTCAACGGCATCCGGAGACGAAACATCCTGGCCAAGGATGCCTTTGCACTCTCTGCCCGCCTGGCGATTGCACAAGAGAAGGAAGAAGCACAGCTCGAGTTGGCTCGCCTGGAATTCACTCATGGCAGCATCGACACGTACACACGCCCAGTGCTCTCGCGGGACCCCTCCGTGCCACCCACGGCCGCCGTACGAAGTGGTAATCACTTTGTCGTGTCTGGGTCGCCTTCGACGTCTCCGAGCGCATCGAGAAGCCCTTCGCCCACATGGACGAGTCCGGACGAGGCGACGGCATTCTGCTCTCCCAACCAAGCATGGGCTGCTGCTTCTTCACCTGCAAAGGCTCATGCACCGCGCAGAGACTACCTTCCCTTGCCGCCATCGCCACTGGGCATATCCAATTACGACGCCTTCGACACGGAGGAACCCGTCATGGATCTCTATGCTGACCTAGACGACCAAGACGAGCCACTCCCAAGCCCGTTTGACGACCAAGACGAAGACGAAGAGGTGCCTTTCTCGCCTTCTGCCGTCATGGCCCACGCACCCACAACCGTACGTGGTGGCACCACGCATGCTACCAACGAGTATTCCAGCTACAGCGTGCTGGACTACAGGCATATCAATCAAGTGGATGGATTCTGGCCAGACACGACACCAGACATGTCTACTCTGATGGTGTCAGGCCATTCGGCGCCAAAGCGGACAGACTCGTTTGCCACATCGCCCAACTTTGGACCGTGCATGTTGAAGAAGGCGCCATTTCCAGGCACGGGTGCGGGGACCACTGCAGGCCCTGCATCGCCCAACTTTGGACCGTTGGCTCTTGCAGAAGCAAGTTTTAGCCCGGCGGCGACTTCTCCCAACTTTGTCTCGACGACGGCCCCATGTCCTCGGTCGCCAAACCTTGGGCCAGTGCTCATGTCTAGTTTGTTGGCCAAGCAAAAGCGAGTGTGACGACCGACTTTGCATCAGGGCTTTCAGCGTGTGTGGGCACTCATGTTTTTGGAATAGGCTTCATGAGCAAAAAGGCATATAAAACGGGGGGACATGTACTATATCATTTGGCGCGTTACAAAAAGAACAAGAAACAAAAGCAGGCAACCAAAAAGGACTATGATAGAGTGGGAGGCAGTTTGTTCTGGCATAATGCATACTTGTTGTGCACAGTTGTATGGCTATGTGTGGATAGTAGGAGTGGCATGGAGCGGCGTGCAAGAGCAAGAGCAAGAGGATGCAAGACTGTTAAGCGTGGGGCGTGTACTTTGGTCGATAGAAGCGTAATCTGTTTGTTTGCCCTCACAGGCTGTGAGGGCAAATCACGAGACTGGTGGTGTGCTACTCGGTGTGCAGCTTGGAGGCGCGGTCGAGGGCAATATCACACATGGCCTGAATGGCCTCGAGTCTTTCGGCCTTTGCGTCGCCGCGGTCAATGCGGGCGCGCATGTTCTGCATGATCTGGGGTCTGGGGCGGCCGTTGACAAAGACGCTATTGGTTGGTTGGTCAGTCAGTCAGTGGCATTTCTGGCTTTGTTGCATCCAAGTTGTGGGAGAATTTACGTAGACGAAACTTAGGAAAACATACACATATCTTAAGCCAGGAAATTTGGCCTCGTACTCGGCATTCAGGGCGTCGAGCATTCTGCCTTGGTCGTCGTGGCCCGCGTGCAACTGGGCCTGCTCCTTTTGGCTCAGCTCGCTGTCGACCTTTTTGGCGCCCAGGCGTGGATGGGCGCCGAGGATTTGGTCTAGGCGCTGTGCATCCTGGGGCTGGGTGGAGCTGGCGAGGGCGGACAACTGTGCCGTCACGGCCGAGATGAGCGTGGGGTAGTCTGGAAAGGGGGCGGAGCGCAGCACAGGAAGGCTGAGCGAGTGCAGCGTGGATGAGGGCTCGAAGAGGACATCTAGGACCTTGGTGAGGTCGGGCGTGGCGAGGTGGGGGAGTGCGCTGGTGGGTGGGAGCGACGAGGGCATTGTTGGATAGATGGATAGATGGATGGGTGGATGCGGGAAGAGTTCTCAATGTCTTTTTTTTGGTTGTTGTTTCTTTTTGCACTGGTGTCGAGAGGGCTTGTGCGGGAGGCGGACGCTCTCTTGTTTTGCTTGTTCCCGGCGTGCGGGGGGGGGATGATGGTGGACTGAACAGGCAAGGGAAGTTTTTTTGACTTGTGAGGTCATCGGGCGCGACCGTCCGATGAGGGACGTAGGCAGTAGTGGTCCAAGTGCATGAGTGGGTTTTTTTTACCATCAGTATGACTATGGCTATGACTATGGCTATGACTATGGCTATGATTAGTAGCCTTGCTCTGCTTGCTGTGGCTGCGTGGCTGCGTGGCTGCGTGGCGTGCTCTTGGAGGCAGGCCGACTTGTCGTCATGCTCGGCATGGTCAGCATGGCCTCCCTCGTCGGCGGCTTCCTGGATCCAGCTGAGCTTGGGCTGGCGCGACGAGCCGCTCGACGAGGAGCTCGAGGGGGCGGCCGTGTGCAGACTGCATGCCGAGGCGAGGGCGGCATCGCTCAGTTCTTCGGGCGTGGAGATTGGCAGGACAATGTCGTGGGGCGCAAACTTTTCGCTAATGTTGATGAAGTGGACGGCGACACGGGCTGTGGGAAGGCGTGGTCAGCATTGGATTGCAGGCAGGCAGGCAGGCAGGCAGCCATGAGGGATTGGGGGAGGAGGGGCGCGTACCTTGCAGCAGGCGCGAAGTTCCCTCGGGCACATATTTGACCAGGACCTTGCGGCGGCGATAGAGCAAGAGGCCGTAGAGCGGTGACGTCTCGTCGTACTGGGCGACGGCTGCGCGCGCCTCTCCTGCACCGCCGGTCCCCCGCTTGAGCACCTCAACCGCATCCCTGGACGTGTACCTGAGCAGAAACCTAGACGCAACATGTCAGTCGGCAGCGCGCGGCGACAGCGAGGGCGAGGGCGCGCGCGCGAGCGTGCGAGCAAGCGGGCGCGACAAACAGAGAAAGAAATGGGCCTGTCATACCAACCACCGGCCTCGGCGAGGGCGCCCTGATAGGCCTGTGTGACTTCTACATTGTTGAGCCCGTTGAGAGACATGATGGTGCACGACGGGGCCTCGAGGCAGCGGGCGTGCGGGGAGGGGCAGGCTCTCAGAGCCGTGCGTAGTGACAGCGACGAAGTGGGCGTCTCTCGTCTTGCTCTTGGTCGTTGGTCGTCGACGTGCAGCAACGGGGAATCTGAGTATCCAGGAGGTCAAAGCTGGGCCGGGGGGGCGGGGGGTCACCTGGCCGGGGATCCGCGGCGCGAGAATATCAGCAGCGTGCGACACGGGCCATGAGTGCTGCCAACGGCATCGAGGCAGGCGAACGGTTTCAAGAACACTCGGAGGAGAAGAAAAAAAAAACCTGGGCGTGCAATGCGTGGAGCACCTGACGGCGGGCGAGAGGGAGCGCGGTCGAGGGCGAGGGGGGGGGTGGGCGGCATGCGGGTGGGCGTGGAGCTGCCGCGTTTCAGGCACAAGGGCGCCGACAGGGGGCCGCCCATCGCGCAGCAACCAGTCCAGGGACTCTCTCACTCACTGTTCCTCTCTCGCTCTCGCGCTCACCCTACTATAATAATACACCATACTAGACGCACCATGGCCTACTGCTGTGCTCCCTCCCCCCTTCCCCCCTGGACCGTTTGCCGACACAACAAATGGCGCAGGCTCGAGGCAGCGGCGTCGCTGCTGCATGTCGACATGTATGTAGTGCGAACATAGCATGCAGAATGTGTGGATGGAGGTGGATGTAGTGTGTACCTGCGCTATACCCAGGCTGGGACCCATGTGGCATGCAACGCAGGAACACGGCACACAATGCCACCGACAGTAGGAGCTCCTGAGGCGCAAAAGGTCACAGCCAGACGTGTGTGTGTGTGTGTGTGAGCGCCCCTTATCCACGCTTACAACGGCCTGTCAGATGTCACTGGGGCTGGGGTTGGGCTGTGGCTGGCGTACCCCGGGTGCGGGTTGTTTTTGCCCAACCG
The DNA here is from genome assembly GCF_000359705.1 of Exserohilum turcica Et28A. Classification (NCBI taxonomy): domain Eukaryota; kingdom Fungi; phylum Ascomycota; class Dothideomycetes; order Pleosporales; family Pleosporaceae; genus Exserohilum; species Exserohilum turcicum. The sequence continues at coordinate 2,548,786 of NW_007360025.1, read as the reverse complement.
TGCCCCGTCAACGGGCTGGCGACAGGAACAGGAAGCAACAAGCCGCTGTTGCGCCCGTCATGGTCACGGCCATGGCAGGTGCAGTGGCAGGTGCAGTGGCAGGTGCAGTGGCAGGTGCAGTGGCAGGTGCAGTGGCAGGTGCAGTGGCAGGTGCAGTGGCAGGTGCAGTGGCAGGTGCAGTGGCTTGATCCCCGCGGCAGATGGCGGCTTCCTCATGCGAACACGGCGTTGCCTGAGCAAGAACAAGACGCTGCCACTGCCACTTGCTTGTCCGACGCTGCCAGCGCAGACATACCCACCATCATGGAGCCGTCTCGGGCCAGCACCGACGACCATGTCGCAAGAAACGGCTCCATTGCCTCGCAGGCCGAGACGGTTCCCTTGATGCTCGACGAAAAGGCACTCGGCCACACAATCGCGCCCGAAATCTCTCACGTCACGGTCGAGACGCTCAGCGAGGGTCCCGACACGCCAGAAGACACGCATCTGCCCGACCTGCAGGCCTCGCTCACCGGCTACGACTCGCTATTCGAGGGCGGCCCGGAGCCGAGAAGCTCGTCGCAGACGACGCGCCCAGACTACAACGAGCTGTACGAGCACTACTATGCACAGTACACCAAGCCCAAGGTCAAACTGGGCCCGCGCCCGCGACAGTCGCTCGAGGGCAAGAGGCCCTCCACGTCAGGCAACACGTCACAAGACATGGCAAGACAGGTCTCATCACTCCCGGCAGGCCTGCGCGCAGTAGCGCGAAAGGCGGCCCAGAAGAAGGAGTCCAAGACGTCGTCGTCGTCGTCGGGCCCTGTTCCTGCCATTACCGTTCCCCCGCCCTCCGAGTTGCCCCTGATGCCTGAGATGCCGCATTCTCCCGTGTCGTCGCTATACGCCCCACGCTCGCCCGTGAGCGTCAAGTCAATGCCCGTCTCTGCGTACAAGACCCACCTCCGCGCCACGGGAACCACACAGGAGCGGACGAGGCTGATGAAGGCCCTGGAACTGCGCAAGAAGCAGCAACAGGCGCAGCAGGCCAAAAAGGACATGGCAGATCAAGAGCCGACGGTACGAGACTCGACAGTGTCTGCCGAGACGACTCCCACGGCCCATCATCACCAAGAGGAGCCCGACGCGAGCAAGGAGACGTTGCTGGGTGATGACTTGGCCATGTCCCAACGCGCAAGCACTTCTGGACTGACCTTTGCGGACAATCCTACCGAGACGGACGATTTACACTCGACCGTCTCGATATCATCACCCATCTCCGCCCAAACCCACGGTTCGTCGGGCGCACCATCAACGCGGCCGTCGTCCCTGTCCGAAGACGAGACCGGACTAGAAGCCCCACAAAAGTGCCAGGGTGCCCAAGAGTCCCAAGCTCCTGATCTCCTAGACGAGGAAGAATCCATCACTAGTACACCCACCGTGGTCGCCGAAAGCACCACTTCCTCTCCGCCCCCCGACGCGCCAGACGAACACATCCCACGCCCAGAAATTACCGAGCGGCCGCCCTCGCTTGACGATGCAGACAGCAGCCGGCGGGACACCCTGAGGCCAGCCGACGACGACGACGACAACGACGACCACAGCAGCAGCACGCGGCGCCGCTCGAATCGAGAGTCGACCATATACATGCCCTCAGATGAGGCTTTCCCGTCACAACAGGCACCGGCTACAAAGCGCAACCGAGAATCTATGCTCATGCCCTCTGGGTCGGGCGAGGGCTGGCTTGAATCCAAGGGGAAGCGCCGGGCACTCCTCGACCCACTCCACGTCAGTGCGGAAAACTCCGAGACCGAATACCTGTCCGACGACTCCTTCATGGAGGAACTACAGAGCGCCACGGTACACGAAGCCAAACCAATTTCAGTGTCCAAGTCGCCCATAGTACCCTTCTTCCCACGCAAGTCGCCTTCGCAAGCCGAGGTGTCGACGCCCCCCCGATCAGCATCCTCCAACTACCCTGGTCTCTCGCGACCCTCCCCCGAGCAGCCTGCTGCACGCAAGGTGTCTGGCGGCTGGCCTCCTCCGCCAAAGTCGGACACGGCCGCCCCCAAGAAGATTAATGTTTCGTCGGGCATCTCGCAACGAATAAAGGCGCTGGCAGAGAAGACGAATAGGGAGTCGACTTCGCAAGGGAATGCCGCTGCGGCTACGCTGAGCGCGCCCAGTTCGTCGGTTGCCCAACGCAAGTCTTCCTTCTTTGCCTCGTCACCCCTTGACACGTCGCTGGGTGGGCTGTCTGCCTCGCGCCATGGAAGCACCTTGGTGCGGCCGTCGTCTTCGGCGTCCATGGTCGATAGGAGACCGACAGGCCCCATCAAGTCGACGGTTTACAATGTCCAGCAGGCTCCCGAGAAGCCAGAGTCTGTCCAGGTCACTGCGCGAATTGTTCGTGACGAGCGAAGCATGAACCCCAGCCTGACCATGCCGACGGAGAACACGCCGCTGGAACTCCACCAGAGCCCTCTGATCATTGATCACCAAAAGGCCACCCCCCCACCCAAGAGCCCTACGCCCAGCAAGCAAGACCCGCCCTCTTCTCGCGACACGTCGTCGTCGCATTCGCGCGAGCAAAGTCTGGCGCCCTCGCGGACGTCGTCGGAGAGCACATGGAGGGCGTTTGGCCGCCGCATGAGCGAGTCCAAGTCGTCGGTACACAGCCACGACGGCGAAGAGAAGAAGGAAGAGAAGAAGGAAAAGAAGGAGTCGCGCACGACCAAGATGTTCAAGCGCATGTCTTCGTCCATGTCGTCAATGCCCTGGAAGAGCTCGAGCAGCAGCTTGACGACGGACAACAACATGCAGTCTACGTCGCTGGCATCGCTGCGGGAGCCACCGCCTCCCATGCACGTTGGAGATTTGAACGTGCAGTTCCCCGACACGCTGGTAAGTCTGGAGGTATGTACTTGTCGTGCGGCATGCTAACGGTGCTCAGCTGTGGAAGCGAAGATGGGTCGAGATTGATGCCCTCGGCAATCTCGTGCTCAGCCCGTCCAAGCACAACGAAAAGGGCGTGGTGAAGCGCTTCCACCTCAGCGACTTCCGCACCCCCTATCCGCCCGACCAGGACCGACAAGAACTCCCCAACAGCGTGGTGCTTGATTTCATCGATGGGCGCACGCTGCAATGCGCTTGTGAGACACACATGGGGCAAGCTCAGGTTCTACAGAGTAAGCATGCCGGTGGGAGCCAAGGTTGTGTGACGTCTTTACTAACAGGGATAGTCCTCCGCGAAGCACACGACGCGTGGCTGGCATACAACCAGGCCATGTAGAGCAGAAACGGCACTGACCGCACGCCCCTACGGCACATATACCCTCGTTAGATTTTCTCCTGTCACCCACCCGGCCCGTAGCAAAACCGGCAGCTTTTTCTTGTCACGACGTACGACTACAGCATCAGGCATCACCTCTTTTCCTTGTGTTGGATACAAAATGGTTCTATACACTGGGGCTGTATCGATTTCCTTGCCTACCTGTGGACTCTTCGTACCCTGTTTTAGTTTTTTTTTCTCTTTCTTTTTTAGATCGCCCTTTTCTCCTTGCTTGCGTCTTATCTTGGCCTCTTTTTTCTTTTCTTTCTATCTTATATTTTCCTGCTTGTTTTGTCGAGTGCATACCCGTTTAGCGTTGGATTGTGGAGGGGGTGGGGGTGTGGCCAGTGGGGCAGGCTTGAAGCGTATCTCCTCTTCTTCACCCGCCGTCTTTTCTCTTCTTCTCTGGCACACACTGGATCATTTGTATAATATTTAATGCTGCACCGGCGGCAGTCTTGATGGTGCTGCTTTCCAGGGCGTGGCGAGCATTAGTCAGGACGGCTAGAACCCCCAGAATCAAAGAGCAATGGTCCGTTTGGAAGGGCTGTGCATTTGGAGCGTTGCCTTTTCATTTGCCGTGCGGCGGTTCCCGCCGACTGACACTGACACTGATGTGCCTGTGCCTGTAGACTGATGTGCATGTGCATGTGCATATGAGGGGTTACTGTATGCACATGATGGCGGGCGTGGGCTAGCGGCTCTTGGGCACCAGGGGGGTAAGTAAGCGAGAACGGGCGCTGGCACTGGCACCGGCACTGGCGTCATACATGCATCTTGAATCGATGAATGCGACATGTGCCCGCAAGCAGGACGCTGCCAGTATTGGCCGTGGTCGTGGTAGGACATGTCCATGTGCGCGCGCCTGTGTGTGAGATGCGCAGCGCAATAGGGCCTATTCCTGCCCTCATCTCCCTCCCGGTCTAGCTCTCTCTCTCTCTCTCTCTCTCTCTCTCTCTCTCTCTCTCTCCACCTCTCGCTCTCTTTCCACCTCTCCCTCGCCTGCTCCCTCCCCGCCCTCCTTTTCCCCTCGTTCGACCCAAGTTCGGCTGCTCGCAAACGCCCCCCATTCCCACCGCGCATCCTGCCTGCAGCTCCAGCGCGTCACTCGGCTTTCGGCGCACTCACCAAGAAAGAACAGCATCCCGCGGCGCACAAGTGCAATAAGCAACCACCCTCGGGTGCCGCCCGCGCGCCACCCCCCCGACCCCCCCCTCTCGTCCTTCTCTCTGTCCACCATGCCCGCCTCGTCATTTATGCACCCTTTTGCTTCGCCCAACGCTATCCCGCCCCGCACCAGCTCCACGGGTATTCCAAATCCCAACACGGCCGCTACGAGCACCCTCAAACAGCCGTCCAGAACAAGCGTCCTGCGCCCACTGAGCGAGATTGACTGGTTGGGCCAGAGCAAGAAGAGCAAGACGAGCCACGCTGGCGAGCCGCTGAATACCCACCCACCCCACCAGAACCCGCCGTCCATGGCGTCCAACATGTCGACCCCGACCAACACCGACGCCCCTCTCGAGTCCAGCACAAACTACCCCACGCCCCTGTCCCCGCCCTTGGAGTCGACCAAAGGTATAGGCGAAGAGCTCATCTACGGAAATGGCGTCGCCTGGACAGAGGAGAAGGAGCGTATACTATTAGGCCCCTACGACTACTTGTATGGACATCCCGGCAAAGATATCCGCAGCCAGTGCATTGCTGCCTTTAACCAGTGGCTCAAGGTGCCGCCAGAGCGATTGGACGTCATTACAAACGTCGTGGGCATGTTGCATACCTCGAGTCTGCTGTGCGTTGTTGCCCCCGTCCATATCCAAGACGCATAGCTAATTGTTTTTCTCTCAGCGTCGACGACGTGGAAGACTCGTCTCTCCTCCGCCGTGGCATCCCCGTCGCCCACGCCATATTCGGCACCCCGCAAACCATCAACTCGGCCAACTACGTCTATTTCCGCGCACTCGCCCTCCTGCTCTCCATGAACAATCCCAGGCTCATTGAAATCTTCACCGAGGAGCTGCTGAACCTGCACAGAGGACAGGGCATGGACTTGTACTGGAGAGACACTCTGACGTGTCCGAGCGAAGTAGACTACCTGGAAATGGTTGGCAACAAGACGGGCGGCTTATTTCGTCTTGCCATCAAGCTCATGCAAGCTGAGTCTCAAGTAGAAATGTATGTGTCTCCCTGCATCTCACAACAACGACCACCTCAGCCTAACCAGCTCCGAAACAGCGACTGCACCCCACTTGTCTCCACAATCGGCCTCCTCTTCCAGATCCTCGACGACCACCTCAACCTCTCGCCCACATCAGGCTACTCAACCCTCAAGGGCCTGTGCGAAGACCTCACAGAAGGCAAATTCTCCTTTCCCGTTATCCACGCCATACGCGCCGATCCCTCAAACCAAATCTTGATCAACATTCTCAAGCAAAAAACGACGGACGATCAGGTGAAGAGCTATGCACTGGGGTATATGGAGAGCAAGGGCAGTTTTGAGTACAGCAAGGGCGTCATTGCCGAGTTGAGGGCCAAAACGGACGAGCACGTGAGCAGGATTGAGGCAATATTGGGCGACGAGGGACGGGGTGGTGCTGACGCACTGAGGGCCATGCTGGAGAGATTGGTGTTGAGATGAGCCATGTTTGATTCTTCTCATGTGACTTGTTGTCATGGATTTCTTCTTTTTCTCTTCTCAATACCTGCATGCATCATGGGCGCCATACGGCGGCGATTACGGCTTTTTATGGAGACAAAATGTGTATGTCAAACTCATGTTTTCTTGATTTCGACGAGGGAGGGATGCTAACAAGGTGATGGACTGCAGCTATAAACATTACACATTCTGAACCTTTGACCCGGGTGGGATCAGGACAGAATAATTCATTAATCGTCTCTCTCTCTCTCCCTCTCTCTCCCCCACCAGCCAAGTCCCTATTCCGCCCTGATGTTATTCTTCTATTTCTTCTTGCTACCCCCAGACGGCGCCATGAGTTTCTGTCGATGCTTATCCAGACACTTCCTCAACGCCTCCTTGAATCTGGCTTCCCTGTCCTCATAGCCATCCTCGACACTAGCATTGATATTGCGTCCCCACCTGTGGCCTTGGAAGCAATCTTCGCCAAGGTGCAAGACATCCAACGCAGCATCTGCTTTTCCTTTTGCGGCACCCACGGCTTCGAGCCAGGGAAACGCATCGCGGTACAGTTGGCCTGCGCCGTCATCGGCAACGCGGTACCCACCCATGTGCGTATTGATGTGGAAAGCAGATAGATTGGTGGCCCAGGCCAGCACGGCAAAACACGAATGGTTATATCCTTTCATGCCGCGGCCTTCGGCGAAGCTGAGCAGACGGAGCCGCTTGAGGTGCTTTGCGCGTGCAGGCCCTATATTGAGTAGGAACGAGTAGAGAGCGAAGCTGTCTGCAAATACAAACTCGTTGCCGTACAACATGTCGACGGCCTCGAGGTGGATTTGCCTGTTGACTGCAAGGAGTGAGGGGACAAGCGGAACAACAGGCGTCATGGACGGCTCCTCGTCGCATGCGAGCAACTGGTTGTTGAGACGTCGAGACGCCCAGACGTTGTCACTTTTCGATGCCTGGGCCATCAACGACGCTGATATGCGTCCGACGGTGCGCCGTCTGTGCTTGAATGTGCCCAGGAGATTGATGCCAAAGTCGTCGCAGAGCGTGTATTCATAGATTGTGTTGCGGATCTCGGCAGGGAGTTGCAGAAATGGAAAAATGCTCTGCTTGGCAAGGGGCCGGCTTCTCCATGCTTTGGCTTTGGGCTTCTGCGGGAGAGCAATTAGTTGACGAGGCCGTGGCGCACGGCGTGGTGCAGCGAACCTTTGCTGGCGGGCTGGCAAAGTCAGATTCTGTGTCCGAGTAGTCGAGCTCGTCCAGACGGTATGCCACTTGGGTTCTCTTGCGCTTTGAGTACCGACCAGACGCAAATGTCTCGGCACATGCTGTGGCATCCGACATTGCGAATCGTATACGTCTCTGGTAATCAATTCAGCTGTACAGAAGGTATGGAGGGGCCGAGGAAGTGAAGGTGGCTGCGCTTGGAAGTGAGTGCGTCTCTCGCGCACTTTAATACATGAGACGTCGTCACGGTGGCAGAGTCGGCTGCAGCCCGTTCTGGCAGTAGTCTAGGCGGCAGCGAGGCTAAGCGAAGGTCGGCAAGGCATCAACTCGGCGGCCTGAGCAGCCCAAGCTGACTTGGAGCAGAGCAGAGCCGACTGGCGCCTGCGCGTATGCCGAGTTTGCGCTGTTGAGGTTTGGACGCTGGAGGGCGAAAGGTGCATGGGTGGTGCATCGAGCGTCGTGGTGGTAAACCAATTGCGTCACTGCAAGCGCTTAGTCATCACACAACCCTCTAACCGGAACGAGAGGGCAAATTGATTCTCTGCATCTTAGCAACATGTCCTCGATACAGTCCCTGACGTCCTTCAGGCTCCATCTGCCTCCCAGCTGCATCGAGTTCTTTCCGCTTAACCCGCAGTATGCCGTCATTGGCACGTACAATCTTGAAAACCCCGACGACAAAGAAGCCGCTGGAAGCGCACCCCACGATGGCAAAGTCAGTGCCAAGAACCAGCAGCGCAACGGCAGTTTGATCTTGGTCAAGATAGATGGCGACAATGTGTATGTCCAGTGTATTTGCAACTCACTGCTTGCGTTTTCCGCGCTGACTAGCCCCACAAGCAACATTGTCCGAACCCTGGCCACCCCATCGGCCGTCCTGGACATCCACTTCCTGACGCACGTCACCAGCTCAAACTTTGGCGTGGCAACGTCGACCGGGGCTTTCTCCATCTACGAGCTGCAGTCGTGGCAGAGAAACCCTCATATCAGCCACATCAAGACCATTCAATACTTTCCCGAGGATATACTCATCACTGCCTTTTCGTGGCATCCAGAGTCCTTCATGGTCGGCATGACACTCTCAAACGGACAAGTATGCCTTGGTGTAATCGACTCTGAGAGCCAAGATGATGCCCCTACTAAGCTCCAAGTTGCCTCGCATGATCTGGAAGCTTGGACTCTAGCCTTCCTCCCTGATGGCTCTGGAATCCTTTCTGGGGGTGACGATAGCGCGCTCCGCTTTGCTGAACTGTCTGACGGCTCAGGAGGAAGCGTGCCTTGGATGGACGGGAAAATCCATGGAGCGGGTGTCACTGCTATCCTTCCTGTACATCTAGATAGCCAGGGTTGCCTGCTTGTCACTGGTAGCTACGACGACCACATTAGGATTGTTCACGTGCCTATATCTGGTCGCAGGCAGGTCCTTGCAGACACTAACCTTGGAGGCGGAGTGTGGCGCCTCAAGCTCCTTGATCGGAATCCTAAGCTGCCGGCCCATCACCGAGTGGAGAAGTGGCGGTCAGAACCTCCTCCAGAAGCTATCCTGCTACTTGTCAGCTGTATGCATGCTGGAGCTAAAATCGTGAAGCTTACCAAGAATGCATCCAAGGATTGGCAAATCGAGGTCCTGGCCAAGTTTGAGGAACACGAGAGCATGAATTATGGAAGCGATTGCCAGCCAGATGTCAATAGCCAAGGCCAGCGGACGTTCATATCTACCAGCTTCTATGATCGCCGATTGTGCCTATGGAGATATTAAGCAATCAGATAGCAAATGCATGTCATCTGCTCCACTTCATACTCCAGTCTTTACATATACCCGATTTCTGACCATCTAGTCCATTGTCACATCATCTTTTTGAAGCAAGTTCACGGGATATTTCTTTATGCGCGGGGCATGAGGTAGTATAATCACATTGAAATGGAGTAATGACAATGTCGTGTGCTAGCAATACAATACAGGTAAGCAAATAATCACGAGCCATCAAGGCTGACAAAGAAAAATAATCAAAGACACTGGTTTGACATTGAGACCGCCGAAGGGCCTGGGACATCATGATTGTCAAGAGGAAAATCAAAACTCATTCCAAAACTCGACCCATCGGAAACAAATGTATTGGGACTGGTCCTAGTTCTCAACTCGCCATTACCCACCAATTTCGGACTATCTACCGCCTGTTGAACAGGAGGAGATTGAAGCTGGCTCTGTGTAGCCGGGACATCGCAAAATTCTAGAGGAGCCGGCGCCATATGAAAGATAGCTCCAGACTCGTAGACGCGAATGTGTTCGCGAGAGGGATCGAGGACATTTGTCGTTACCGCTTCATAATCGACCGCGTTGTTGATCGGCTTGACCACAAGCTTTTTGAGCTGGTACCTCCTGTACAGAGCCCCGTTCTCATCGCAGAAATCGCCCACATTGTTGAAGCCAATCTGGCGTGGCTCCACGCGCAGGTACGCAGATGCATCATCGCCGTAGAGTTGCTCTACGGTTAGTGGCATTCCAGTTGATTTAATTGGCGGCCATGGCAGCCAGGCGTGTCCGGGAACCAGTTGCTGCTCTATATCAGAGACTTCTTGCCTTGACCAGGAGGAATCGTGAGAAACAATTTGCATGTGGAAGCCACATTTGGTGCGGTAGTGGCCTTGGCACGGCTGGTTCTCCCACCATCGAAGCAGACTCATGTAGGCCTCGTATTCGTGATTCAACAGCTTGAGCCTCTCCTGCTCAAGCTGTATTTGCAGTCTATGTTCGGTCTTGTAGTTCTTGGTCTTGGAGTATTTGCCCACCATTCTGCGGTATGTTAGACACGTGCTTTATGTTGAGAGTTGGGATCATCCTACTTACTTGAAGATGTTGTCGAAAGAGACCAATCTAGTTTTGAAGGCGGGAATGAGGATGTTTGAGGAATATGTATCTGTACCGTGTCTAACCTCAGCGTGTGTGCGTTGAATGAATAAAGAACAAGGCAGGAGATCAGTATGCCTCCTCTTATACTAAAGCGAAACGGCGAATCTTACAACGACAAGAAATCATTGATTCGATTGGCTCAAAAACACATCGAATCATGTTTGACACAGGCGCCCATTACATCGCTTCATTCTTGAGAGCCTGTGGTTGCTTGTCAAGATCATTGGAAGAAGCGGGTCCATCATCCTCTGACGTATTGCAAGATAGCCCATTGGCGCTTTAATGTCTATAAATACTTCAATGACCAAGCTGTGGATATGCAAGGCAGCACACTGGATAAAAGTTGGACGTAATTGGAAAATTCGATCTCGTTGTCAATGACAACGATCTAGGCTTTGCCCACTCACACGCTGATATTAACGACTAGAACTTTCTGCACCGCAATCTTCAAGCCGAGTTACTGTAATGGCAGTTAGCCTCTGCTAGCAGGTGCGAGACGACGATATTTGGATCAATACCTTTCCCTCCTTCGTCTATGGCTACTCTGGAGGCATTTCAGGGAATGAACAGCTGGTCGGAACACAGTGCCTTTGATTTCGACACGATAATGACTTTCAGCAGCTTTTGTGGCATTACAATTCATTCAGTTTGGCTGACTGTCACAATAGGATAACAATGCATATGTTGTTGCTAATACGTGTTACCAAGTATGTATGATAGGAGCTAACAAAATAGCTGTCGTCGGCGTCAGAGACATATTCATAACTTTTCTCCATCTTGTTCTTACTATTCCCTCAATCACCAACTGAGGCTCCGAGCACTAGGCCTCACTAGCAAACTCAACAGACACCGTGCGCAAGAATAAAATTGTGTCATGTTAGACGGAACAGTTGTAGTCAGGAATTTAGCGAACGAAAACATACGATGACACTAATCTAAGATAACCAGCCACGTCCCTCAATGCGCGCTTGATTGGCGTTGTGGTAACGAGTCATATCTAGAGTCACCATACGTACCATAGTTTGACAACTGCTTTAGTCATCAGCGGAGCTGTCGAAGCTTTGATAAATTTTCTCAGTGGTCCTTTGGCAGCTTGGTGGGGCAGAGTAGAGTTGGATTCGGTGGGACTGCCGCTAGAGCTGGTGCTTGATAGATGCAGTGAACAACCTTAAGAAAGGAAAAATCAATGCCTCTTGCAATGTAGTACCACGCTACCTCAAGTGTTGTACAGTATGTCAATGACCTATCGCACCCTACCTATAAACTATCTCATATTCAAGTGACTGTTCATGTGAGAATTGATACTGTTTACAGTGCTTGTTACAAACCCGCACTTAGTAATATAGTTTCTAGTCGTTGAGTGTGCTGCACGAGCTCGGCTTTTGTGCACATAGGCAAGTCATCACTACTACTTAATAATCTAATAGGTTAAAAAGGTGCCTGTGCTTTAGCTATTTGAACAAAGCGGCCTCTTCCACCACCTTTGCAAGGAACAGGCGGTGAATCTGGCCCATAAGACCCCGCAGGCAGCGTCCATCTGAAAGTACCTCGATTTGCGCAACTCTGAAACAGCTTTGTTGAACACTATTAATTCAAGTTAGAATTCGAGTGTCTGATATGCCTTTCCAAACGTGAGTCTCTTACGCAAGCGGCTACATCGCCAGGTTTACCGCAGTAAGCTTCAATGTCTGTACCTGGTTGCAAGCAGCAGGCGACTTGTGCGAGGGCCGCTGGGGCGAGAGCTAGTGCAAAGCTGATAATAACAGAGAGGAACTTCATAGTCGCGAGGGCCTTGATGTTGGCAGGAAGATAGATGTTCTTCAACTTAATAGCGCCAAGATCGGCTGCTATCCAATGCTTAATATATTGGAGTTGATGATAGAACAACTTTGTCCTGCTATATATACGTTTCTCTCAACTATATCCTCTCTCCCTGGTCATACTCAACATGTACTATGCTAGATCGGTAAAGACTGTTAGGTTAATACGATTTTGTATTTGGAGTTATTATACAGCTACACATCGTATTTAGTCCCTGGCTATATTGCGGCTTGAACAGTTCCAACTACGAGCTCATAACATCAGCGTGATTACGACCCGTAGTTCTACCGTATTACGTCCTGTCGCACACGCAGTATCTAGTATTATGTTATGCAACGTAAAGTGTAGGAGATACTAAATAGTGTAATTACTTGTCCTTAGGTATGAATTACTTTTATAAAGCAACACATTTATACATAGAACAGAAAGCGGATAGGTAGATAAAGCCACACAGAGATAAGAAACGTAGGATTGAACTTCGTATTCAGGATCCAAGCCAAAGTTGCCGTGTACGCGTAATCAGCACCCGAGCGTCGTGAAAATTGTATAGTCCACCCTCCGCAAGTGCCATATACTGTACAAAGCACGTATCTAATAGGTGAGAGTTAGGCACAGGTAGTCTCACGGCTCACCGCTATCTAACTGAACTGGTGAGGGATTATTTGTAAACTGCCATAGAAGTACAAGCCGCTATAGCTACTAGTTGACAGTCCCACATATACATCAAGTAGCAGCTGCGATAGCTACTGTTGAAGGGTTTATAGTAGTAGGCAACCTCCGCTGTCCTAGTAGGTCGCTTTTGTGGTAAAAGGGTAACGACTAGAATAAAAGCTAAAGCTGCACCCCTTTTCAGCACCGATCCGGGCGGTAGGAATGTTTGTATACGTCATTTTCTCTTCAGGAGAATTTGCTCCTATGTGAAGGCGCCCTTGGTGACCAACAGTGTCACTGTCTCTTTGTAGCCTCAGTTGAAGCCGCCTGGAGTGCTTTGTCGTAGAATCACCCTAGGCGTTGATGTCCGCGAAGAATCAACAACTACTACCAGGGTTGGATGGCGCTCTAGGGGAACAAGGCGGCAGGCAGCTGTCGGCCTGACCGGAATGGGCCTGACTTGCCATGCCAAACTTGTCATTATACACGGGCCGGTCTTGGGGCATTTTGTCGAACGCTAGCGCAGCCAAAAGCCACGTCCGCTGTTCACGGATGGAGTTGAAGATGTACATGGTTGGAAAAGATGGTATCAGGTTTGAACATACAATGTAGGGATTTCAGTGAGGCTCTTCGAGTATTTGGCGTGATGGTATCAAGCTTTCTTACTGCAGCGATAAAGTTTGCATTCCCTAAGATGATGTAATGAATCCAACGCCTTCACACGAACAGCATGTTGCCAATCTCATCGTGGCTCTGTAGATGTGATAAAAGGACGTAGCCAGAACAATAGAACCAAGATGTAAACCAATAAAAAATTTTAAACTATGACTATAATTTACTTGCTAGACTTTTGTGCTGCCTGAGCTGTAACTTGGATAATGCTGGCTCTACGTATTTTCTGTAGAATTTGACCTTTACTAAGTGAATGGGGTATTTCTAGATTTTGTATCTTACCTTTGCAAATATCTGGACAGTGTCTCCTGGTGACAGACTCCTGACTCAACGGTCTCGTGTAGGGTCTTTAACCTCTCATATGTTTCTATGCTAGCGCAAGTTTCTGCTGGCATGAACACTAAACTGGAGTAAATTTCTATTGTGCCCATGCAGTAGATTTGGTTTTATTCTTTGCACATGTTTGACACTGGCTTCCAGCCAAGAATATGACGAATGGTACGTGCCACCATAAGTTTCGGCATCGTTACTGAATCCTATTGACTATCAGCGCTGTTGATCAACAGCAACATATCATGAGACATACCCTGGTCAAGCTAAATCGTATGGAAAACAATTCCTTTGACACGCCCAATATCCGAGGGAATAGAAAGTTCAGATAGGGATCATCGGGACTGTCTTCATCGACACAAACAACATCGGAACGACTACGTGAGATAACACTGAACTGTGACACGAAGAGCACTGCTGGTGTTTCAGAGAGTACCTCAGAGAGCTGACTAAAGAAGTTCTCGTATTTCCAATGCTGTATCCATACCGAATTGTGATCCCAGATGAGTCCTGGCCGGGCGCCATGATTTAAACGAATTGATATCTTATCAGGTGCCATCAGTCCCAACGCATGATCAAAAGGCCTTTCCCCACTGCTGTGTGCCATATTCGCGTCCGCATCAGGTATTCGGTCGAGGATGTATTCAAGCGAGGAGCCTGAACCGAGTTGCACAATCGAACCAACCCCAAGCTATAGCCTCGTGCGAATTTCGTTCAATGGTATCGTTTCAAAGAACAACCGAGTGAGGCTAGAGTTGAAACTGACATAGTCCACGGGCGTGAATCCATCGGAATTTCTTGCAAACTTGTCTGCGCCCCTTTTGAAGAGCGTAGCCGCATTTTCCTCCAACAATGGATTTTGTGACGCGAACCAAGCAGCTGCGCGTAAAACTGTGTTGCCATTGCTTGATATTGTGTTGCTGTCGGCATGTTCTCTCTCTAGAATCTCAGTGGTTGTTGTACTAGTTTCCACAGCACCGAAGAAAGGTGCAGCGAGAGCTTCATTGCGAAGATCTTTGTTTGCATCATGTCCTAACAAGCAAACAGTCACTTGATCTGACCCGCTGTGACCCGATGGATAGGAGAGAGGGGTTTTACCAGCCCCCCAGTCGGTCCAGTAGTTCTGAGTATTCGGATCCATATTTCTGTCCAACAAGAGCGATGTTATGGCACAGCGCTTACCTCATAGGGACTAGTGCCTTGGCTCCCAGCCTATACTTAGACTGCTGCGAAGCTGCTACTACTATAATTAAGCTTATACACTACTTTGTCTATATACTTATTTTTACTATATTTTCGCTATTAGCATTAAGCTATAGCATTTAGTAGCTACTTTTTTCTAATTTATATTACGTAGTACTTTTATTATTTATGTTACGTAATACTTTTCTTTAAACGTACTATATAATTAAAAATGATATCAGTATTAGTTCTTAGCTTAATTAAAGTTATATATTAAAAGATAAGTACATATCAAAGAATAAACAACCTTATAAACTTTATTTAATTTATAGCTAAACTACTTAATAATAGACTTAAGGTTTATTATTCAGTTAAAACCTTACACGCTAGTATATAGTAACAATTAGTAAATACGAACTTAAAAAAATTAGTATTATTAGTAATTAGTAATATAATTTATAACTTAAAAAGAAAAAATTTAAAGCTTATCTACTTTATTAACAGCGATAACTTTTACGCTACTTTTATTTTTAAGTAAAAGTAAATAAACTAAAAGTAGTAAAAGTAAAAATACTTTATAAGATATAAAAACTAAGTAGTTACTGAAAGTTATAAGTAAACTTTACTAAAAACTAAAAGTAATAGCTAGTAATTAGAATAGTTAAAAACTACTTAGCGCTTTCTTTTTATACTAAAGGTAAAGATAATATAAAACTAACCTAGCTCTAACTTCTTTCTCTCTTGTTAACTTACGTCTTAGCCTATTATACTCTTCTACTTCTTTTAGTATATAGTATATAGTATAAGCCTTTTTTTATTTCCTTATTAACTTAGTAAAATACGTTAAACTCTTATTCTAACTTCTAAGATTATACCTACTACTATAAAAAGACTTACTATCTATATAGTTTAGTTCAAAGTAAGCTAGCCTTTTTAGAGAATAATACTTATATAATAAAAACTATAGAGATGCTAGAGGTGGCCTACATACTAGGGTAGCCCGCTTACTGGTGAAACACGTTAAGTCAAAAAAGTAGTTTACTTTAAATTAAAGTAATTCAAACTAAATTGTATCATACTACAGAGGGGTGACACGAAAAAAACGTCACTCAAAAAGTTGTTATTTTGAAACTTTGATATATAGCTGGAAAAAATAGCTAAAAATAAACGGATTGCAGATATGGAAAGCCCAGATCTCCTAGTTTGGCATAGTGAGCCCACCTCCTGCTTAGTCAGCAGCTCTGAGCGAAGAAAAATTATAGAATATAGGAGACTAAAATAATAAAAATTTCATTTATTGTAAACCAATAGTCCTTACTTAAAAAGGCTTAGTTTTCAGATATGTGATAGTCTATATATAGAAGATCACGTGACATGTTTTTTTCTATTTTTAGCAATCCTCTAGAATTAAATATTTAGTTCTAAAGACAAAGTTACTAGATTAAGTTTAGTGTATTACTAAGCCTGATTAGTCATAATATACTATATATTTGATTCTTTCTATCCTGAATTTCTGGTCTCTTAATTCCTCACTATGGATCCAAAATTTTCAAAATTTGAAGCTGAAGTTGCCCGTTTGTTAAAGGCAAATATAGCCATTAAAAATATATCTATTTTACTTAGTAAGCCACCTAAGGCTATTAGAGACGCTATTTATCGATTTAAAAAAAAAATTAGAAAAGAAAGCTTGAAAGAGTTAGTAGAGGCGGAGTTTCAAAGCTTTCAGAAAGAGATAAAAGATCTATTAATAGAGACTTAACTAAGAGCCCTAAAAAGACAAATCGCCGATTATTAGTTGAGAATGACGTTAATATTTCAATTAGAACTTTACAGCGATTTTTAAAAAGAGAGGGCTATTCTATGAATATTGCAAAGAAAAAATCAATTTTAAACAAAGAAAAAGCTAAAAATGGATTAAAATACGCTAAGGATATGCTGAAAAATCTATCTAATATTGGATTAGATAGGATAATATTTTCAGATGAGTCAGCAATCCAAAGAGGCCGAGGATAGAGTGGAGAACATGTAAGAAAACGCCAAAATAAGCGCCAAGGTCGAGAACAAGTTTCTACAGCCAATAGATGTAAGTTAAAAAAAATCCTAATAGGCTAAAACTATCTATTTTTAGTCTAGTATTCTATTAATATTTCAATCGATTTTTAGCTTGCTTACTAATAGAGTTATAGCTAGAGATATTACTATCCAAGTTTGGGGAGCAATTTGGATAGGTGGTAGATCTGATCTAGTAGTAATTCGGGCTCCAAATTCTTCTCCAAACTTCAATAATCACCAATATATCCGTAAGGTTTAAAACCTTAAGTAAAGCCTAATATAAAACCAGGTAAGTAATATATATATTTTTATATCTAAGAATTAATCTAGCACACCTGATTAAAGAGCTATAAATCCCAAATTCGGATATATTATAGATATAACTAACTACTATCTAGGCTGGAAGTTTCAGCAGGATAACTTCAGAATGCATACTACTGAAAACGTTTTCAGCTGGTTTAAAAGAAATTCAATTGAAGTCTTCCCTCATCCACCTTACAGTCCAGATCTTAATCCAATAGAAAATGTGTGGAGTTTACTTAAAAACCATTTATCTAAAAGATCTAGATCATTTTTAGGCTTAGGTAATAACCAGAAGAGTATAGCGGCTTTTACTAGGGCTATTTTTGAAGAGTGGCAAGCTATTCCACAACAGGATATAGATAATTGTATTTTATCTCTACCTAGGCGTTGGCAAGCTGCAGTAGAAGCTAAGGGCTGGTACACTAAATATTTGCTTCTATTCTTAGCGAGAAATAGATATACTCTAAAAAATCAGACTCTTCTATATATCACGTGATCTGACTAGTAAAGGTATACTATGACAGTCAGAGCTTAGAGATTAAAGATAGATCTTTAATATATATTAGACTTAGACCTTTTTATATAGAAACAATAGAGTAATCTAGATATTTAGTTTAGATTTATTCAAGCTTCTAGTTTGAGGATTTTTGTTCGCTCAGGGCTGCTGACCAAGCAGATAGTGGGTCCACTATGTCAAACTAGGAGATCTTGGCTTTCTAGATCTGCAATCCGTTTATTTTTAGCTATCTTTTCCAGCTATATATTAAAGTTTTAAAATAACAACTTTTTGAGTGACGTTTTTTTCGTGTCACCCCTCTGTATTTGTAACGATGTTACAACTTCGCCAAGTATGGAGCCAATCCCAGAGCCGGATCGGAGGAAGTACCTGCCGCCCTTCATCAGCCATTCGCCCGAGGTCGGATCCGAATTCGGACCCGACTAGGATAGGTATATATTGAGACACTCCCTGTAGCTAGCTCTGTAGACTTTTGATATCCTTTCGTACAAGGCCTATAGGTGGCTTGTTGAATCTAGGCTCTTTGTGATCCCACGCACTCCCATATGCCTCTGAGTGATCCTACGACCGAAACAGATCCGACCTGCCTTACCTGCGCCGTTACAGTATTCAGGCTATTACTAGTTCTACTTTAATAAACTAAACGCGTTAGTTAAGGCCTAGAAGTACTCTTTTGAAGTCTTATCTTCTCTAGATTTTAAGTAAGATCACCTAAACTACTACATCTTTGTAATAGTATTACATAACACCACTATAATGTTTTTTATTAAGTAGAATAATATATTATTCTTTAGACATATTACTATCCTCTATATCCTCTAATTCTACTTAATAAATGCGAAAGTTGTGTCTAATTTAGCTGCAACGCCTGCAGCGCTGTTCACTACGCACCCTCTTCGCAGACGTTGCACCATTATTATAGCTACTACTCTATGCCTTAGCAATCTAATTAGCTATCTAGCTAACTATTTAGGACCCCTTTGCTTATACGTAGCGCCTCTTACAAGTTTTTCGCTTTATTACTTTAGTAATTATAGCTTTAAGGCGATTAAGTTTCTCCTATATTAACACTATATTATAAGCTATCTACTAAACTCCTTTACTTAACTACTGTATCTACTCCTTAAGAGAACTTATAGGAGACCCTCACTAGATTTGCATATAGTTTTGAATAAGCGTAGCCTGCGCCTCCATTTCGCGCGCGTTGCGCAGCGTTTTTAGCTCCTAAGCAGTAGTCTCTTGCGCTAGTAGAGTTGGCGTACGTAGCATAACGTTAAGCTATAATAAAATAACATTATAATTGTGTAGGAAAATTCTAGCACCTTAGAACTCTCTGTAGATATTTTCTAGTGTAATAGCCTTATAATAGGCCTTTTTAAACGCTAGTAAGA
This sequence comes from Exserohilum turcica Et28A, assembly GCF_000359705.1. Taxonomy (NCBI): domain Eukaryota; kingdom Fungi; phylum Ascomycota; class Dothideomycetes; order Pleosporales; family Pleosporaceae; genus Exserohilum; species Exserohilum turcicum. The sequence goes on along the minus strand of NW_007360025.1, from coordinate 2,529,775 downwards.
TGGTTTCTTTACTAATATAGTAGATGTGATTATATGCTAAGACTAAGATAGTATTACTATACGCGCGCTTTAATAGGAAGAAGCAGACTATATTAAGAGGCTATAAGGGGTGCGATAAGTGTGGAGGCATATAGAAGAGGATTATCTTCATCTCTTCGCAGAGATCTTAGAAATCCACTAAGCAGTAGCTCTTATAGCTATTAATAAAAAGCAGCCTATGCGTCCCTACAGGCCGCGCATAGGAATTAAAGTAACAAAGCTAGTTAAGCGCTAGATTGTTGTTTGTCTAGCTAGTAGGACTAACTTAGATTACCTAGTCGCGTAGTAGATCTTCTATAAACTAGGTAGAGATTAGAACCTTACTAGTAAAGATAAGAAACGCTAGAATACACGTGCCTATTACGCTAACGCCTTATATTAGCGTAACCTACTTAAGATTGCTTAGCTAGATCTTCTTTATTCTCCCTAGTTTTTCTAAGCCTATAATAACTAACTATAATAAAATCTTGCCTATAATAAAGCTAGTCTTATTAGATTTATAGATATCTCTATCTACAATTCTATACTTTGTCTTTATATTCTAAACTAGCTTAAACTAGCCCTTAATAAGCGCTAGGTCTTCGTAGAGAGCTTACTAGTGATTATATAGACAGCTCTAGCGCGTACGCAGCTTAGGATTGCGCTAGACAAACCTATTAACCTAGTTCTTGCCCACCTCCTTCCCGCCACGCTCTTGGAGCAGTCTATTGGCCATATCTCGCACGTCGTCTTTCCTATAGGGTAGTCCTCCCTTAGCCTTAACTATTACACGCATAGTAATAGCCTGCTCTTCTAGTTTTGTTAGGCGCCTTACTAGTAGCTCCTAATCGCTTTAAGGGCGCTATCTAGCTTATTAACGCTAGATTATTGTTTGTAGGACGCTATAGGTAGTAGTAGCATGTTGTTTACTCTAAATTGATTTAAAATTGAGATTAGCAATAGCAAGAAATAAATCTACTTTAGTATAAGTTTTTAACGCGTTGCGTTGTTAAGATATTACGCGTTGTTGTTGCAAAGGTAGGATATTATAGGGAAGTGGCTTATATACTAGGGTGGCCTGCTTACTAGTGAAACACGTTATATAAAAACTACTTAAGTATCGCTAAAATAGTAATACTTATGAAAAGATATCATTAATAACTATATTTTCAGCTATAAAAAAACGGTTAGTTAAAGACTTTTCAGCTAGCTTATAGTATATAAGCCTAAAGCCGATATAAAAAAAAGGCTAAGGATTTATCTTAGAATATAATACTACCTACTACCACTATCAAGCTCTTACTTTCCTATTCTTTATCTAAGTTATTAGTAGTATCAACACTTTTTTTCTTCTATATTGATATATATATTGTATTTACTAGTTACCTAATAAGTAAAATCTAATTCTTTTACGCTAAACTATAAGTTATTTCTTTCTTAAATCTATACCTTATCGCTTTTTTGCTTATATAATAGCTAAGCTATTAAAGTTCTAAAATCTTGATTTCTTAAAACACTTTTTTATACTATCATCCCTCTGTAGTACCTGCATTTTATCTAATCTTGCTTGGAAGCAGCCTCCTGGCAGTGTTTACTTGAGGGGCGGATGTGGTGTACTGTTTATCCTGGCCAAAGGACGGATCAGCCGTTACACGGTGAATGATTCTTGGATGTGCTCATTGAGTTGTGGAGCTTACAGCAGATTTGCTGCTCCTTTTCGTTCGACTACCCCCAATGCCACCATCTGCTATTGTATGCTGGCGAATATCATGTTGTCTATCTTTGAGCATGACGCCTCATTCTAGGCTGCTGTTCGTCTTCAACACCCTCTTTACTATCATTCTTCTAATATCACTGGTGGCTCTCGTTTTGGGACATGGATTCAATCACGCCAAGGTCCATCACCATACGAGAACAATCAGGCAAAGACACACAAATAGTATTTATGTTCCAGTAAACAGGACGACGAATCGCCTCCTGGGCTACTCGACTTCGGGCAATGCCGCTGCTCCTGTTGGTGCTGCTCTAGTTCCTTGCGGTACGTTTTACAGTAACAGACAAAAATTGTCCCTTCCTAATATCTTATCCCTTCTAAAATCTATGATTTGTTACAGTGACCTGCTTTTTTTCGACTGGAACTCTATATCTAGGGAGATAGTGTAGGTAGTTTTTTTCCCTTACTTTTTTCCTACACCTAGAGCTAAGGCAAGAGTTTAAATTTCTTTCTTTTCTTAAATAAAGAAATAACGTCAAAGTATAGCGAGTGGCTCAGTAACCTGCATGGACGCGCAATGACCTAGGACGCGCAATGACCCACCCCACCAAACTCAACACCTACACAAAATACCTCATATCTCCACTAATATAGACCTAATTCAGGAAGCGATTAAAGAAATCAAATCGCGCGAACTAGGCGCATCTTTTAGCTATCGCTAAGCTATAAAAAGGTTTAGCATTAGCTATCGTACGCTCGCTTAAAGACACTAAGGCAAAACTCAGCCTCGCGCGCTCGCCCACCTCTCTATCCACCTACAACGCAAAAAGGAGCTTATACAGTACATTAAATCCCTTACTAAAAGGCGTACACCACCTTTATGTCTAATAATACGCTATCTTACGTCATCCTTGCTTAGTAGAGACGTTTTAGAACGCTAGGTTTCTAGGTTCCTCTACAGGAACTCCTCTTATCTTATCTCTCGCTAGCAGAGTCCTATAGACTAGAAGCGTTACAAGGCTAATTTAGCAACTAAGTATCGGTTGTACTTTAAGCTATTACACAATAAAATAAAGGAGTATAATATACAGCCCTCTCACATCTTTAATATAGATAAAAAAGGCTTCTTACTTAGAATCCTTAGAAGGTCTAAAAGGATCTTTAGTAAAAGGCAATATAAAAGAGGAGGAGTTATTTTAAGCCTACAAGATGGCTCTAGAGAGTGGATTATAGTCCTAGCCTATATCTGCTCAGATGGTACACCTCTTTCTCTATCTCTCATCTTTTAGTCAGATGCTAGAGCTCTAAAATCAGCCTAGGTAGAGGCTATTAATCCAAACAAGCACTTAGTCTTTGTTACCTTATCGCCCTCTACATAGACTAACAATAATATAGGCCTAGCTTAGCTTAAAGAGGTCTTTAAAAGAGAGACTGCACGCTACGCCTAAACTAGGTACTAGTTACTCATTATTAATGGCCACTTATCTCATGTAACTATAGATTTTCTAGATTATTGTAACAGCTAACGTCAAAGTATAGCGAGTGGCCGAGAATAGCGAGTGACCGAAAATGCCAAGCCCCCATCAACTTTCACTACTACTCGCGATGTCTCAACAAATTCATTCAAAAAAGTCTTCAAAAGAGTCTCAAGTACAGCTTGCAATTCAGGCTATTAAATGCGACGCGACAATTAACATTCCACGCGCTGCAGCTCTCTACAACGTGCCTGAACGTACCCTAAGACGAAGACTCGCAGGAAAGCCTTCTCGACAAGATTGTTCGCCCAACTCAATGAAACTACTTATAGCAGAAGAGGAGGTGATTGTCAAGAATATTCTTGATCTTAATGCAAGAGGATTTCCGCTGCGCCTTTCTGCTGTCAAAGATCTAGCTAATTCTTTGCTAGCTGCCCGCCACCGCGACCCTGTTCGGCCCTAAC
>NW_007360025.1:2521591-2524997 GCF_000359705.1 Exserohilum turcica Et28A | reverse complement strand
AAACCCTAGTTAAAGGTGCGACTACTATTGCGCATGAGTTGGTGTTAGTCAAGAAACGGGTCTCTAAGCTGAAGCAGCGAATAAAGCCGCCACGCGAAGGAGATCACACAAAAGAAAGCGGCTATAGAAAGGAGAGACCCTAACGATTGAAGAAGGAGAGAAACTAGCAACTCTAAAGGAGTCTGGGGCGCGTGGTAGTGGGAAGAAGGCAAAGAAGGGAGAGAGCGCTGAAGTAGGCGAACCGTCGCAAAGGCGCTGTAGACGCTGCGGTGAGACTGGACACAACTCGCGCACCTGCAAGCAAGATAAAGAGGTTGATTCTAAATAGATTAGCCTTTTTTAATTTTAATTTACTGTTGTTGTTGCGCTGTAATGGTTGCGCAACGGTGGTGAGGTTGATGGGGGCTTGGCATTTTCGGTCACTCGCTATTCTCGGCCACTCGCTATACTTTGACGTTATAGGATTCTAGTTGCTATATATCCTCCTCATTCGACCTATAGGCTTCAGCCTCTTAACGTTAGGATGTTTGGGCCTCTAGCGTCAGCCTACTTAAAGGAGTTGTCAAACTTCCTCTATTAGAGCCATAAAATCCTTCCTCTAGCAAAAGGAGACTTCTTTAAGCTCTTTTAGAGGGCTTGGGGTACAGCTTTTAGAAAAGAGACTATTATAAGCTCCTTTAAGGCAACTAGCATTAACCTACTAAATGCTAAGGTTATTCTCTAAAAGTTCCAACAACAGGCCTCTAGTTCAGATAAAAGCTCTTCTTCTGTCCTTAGTGGAGATAATTAGCTTAAAATTAAGTCTATTATACGCTAGGAGGTGAAGGATTTTAATAATAAGGAGGTAAAAAAGCTTCGCTGAAGCCTCTATCACCTCTTAGCTTAAAATAGTATACTTAAAGGAGAAAACTAGGGCTTAAGGGAGGCTCTAAAGTTTAAAAAGAGACACTAAAAAAAGAGCTACACGCTTCAACTTAATAGGCCTAAGGAGTACCATAGAGGAGCTGTCTTTTAGTCTCCTAAGAAGGTTCGCCAAGCTAAGGAGGATGAGATAGAACGACAATAAGAACAACAGCAATTACAACTCTAGAAAGCTAAGAGATCTAAGTTAAGGAGATAAGCTTAATTGTACAAGCTTTAAATAGCCTAGGAGAAGCGTGTTGAGAGAGAGAGGCCTAAGGAGGTGAGAGAGAAGGAGAGAGCCGCCAAGGTAGCTTAAAAGGAGGCTCAAAAGGCAGCCTGGGAGGCTGAAAAAGCTATACAATTATCCTAAAGGGGTAAGCGCAAAGTCTCACAAGGCTCCTCTTAAAAGCAGAAGCGTTAGAAACGTGTTATTGTTAATTTATCTTATGTACAAGCTAAGGTGGCTGTACTAGCCGTCCTAACTTAGACTACCCGCCACAGCCGCACTACTAAGCTACTAAGTAGATACAAGTAGCCTATCATAATCGCAATACTATAATTACTATAACACTATAAAATCTCGTAATAATAGCAACTATAGGTGGCTGTACAGCCTTATCTTTTGCAATAGGTTTTTTGGTGGGGTGGGTTATTGCGCGTCTTGGGTCATTGCGCGTCCATGCAGGTTATAGCGAGTGGCTCACGGCGCCAAGACCCCACCAACTTTAACTATTCTATGACCATAACATGTGATGTCTCAACAACAAAGTGATATACACTCTACTAGAGAAGCTTAATTGCAACTCGCACTTTAAGCTATTAAACAAGACGCGACACTAACTTAACAGCGCGCTGCAGCTCTCTATAACGTACCTTAAAGATTAATTAGCAATTGACTAGCTAGAAAGACGTTCTAACGCGACTGTACGCCTAACTTAATAAAGCTTCTTGTGACAGAAGAGCAGATAATTGTTAACTATATACTAGACCTTGATGCGCAAGGATTTCCCCTACACCTTTTTGCTGTCAAAGATCTAGCTAATTCTTTGCTAGCTGCCCGCAACTGCAACCCTATTAGCCTAAACTAGCCTAAAGCATTTATAAAGCGTCGCCTAGAGCTAAAGATAAAGTTTAATTAAAAGTACGACTATAGGAGAGCCCTTTATGAAGATCCTAAGCTTATATAGGGCTAGTTCTGTCTAGTATAGAATACTAAAGCTAAGTATAGGATCTAGGACAACAACATGTACAACTTTAATAAGACAGGTTTTATAATAGGCATACACAACGCGTTAGCAGTAGTTACAGCCTCTAAGCGTTAATTAAAGCTAAAATCCTTGTAGCAAGGCAACTAGGAGTGGGTTACTAGCGTGGTTTATATTAGCGTAGCTAGCTAGGTAATCTTACCCTTTATTATCTTTTAAGGTAAGCACTACCTCTCTACCTAGTATAAGGACGATAGCCTGCCTAGAGACTAGCTTATTAGGGTCTCCGCGAACGGCTAGACAACAAATAAGCTTAGCCTAAAGTAGTTAGAACACTTTAACAAGCATACAAAAGAGCGTACTATTAGAGCCTATTGTCTACTTATTCTTAACAGTCATAAGAGCCACGACTCGCTTGAGTTCTAGCAATACTACAAAGGGGCAAAGATTATCGCTCTCTGTATGCCTCCGCACTCCTCTCATCTACTATAGCCGCTTAATGTAGGCTGTTTCTCGCCTTTAAAGAGGGCGTATGGCCGCCAAGCTAAGGAGATGATACGCAATAGGATCAACTATATAACTAAGATTGAGTTCCTTCTAGCCTTCTAGCAAGCCTACGGCAAGACGATTACAAAGGATAATATCCTAGGAAGGTTTTAAGGCGCTAGCTTAGTTCCACATAACCTAGAGGTGGTGATATTAAAGCTTAATGTTAAGCTGCGTACGCCAACACCACCTGCTATAGATGATCTACCCTAGCTATCGCAAACCCTAAGCAATACCCTAGAACTAGGGTCGCAATTGACGCTAGTAAAGTAGAGGATTTAGAGGCACATAGACAGTTTACTATTAAGTATAGTAGTTGCCTTTAAAAAGCTAGCTAAAGGCGCTGCAATTATCGCGTAGTGTAAAGGGCTACGCCAGAGAGGCATGACCTACAGGTCACATGGCAGTGAATCACATGACTTTAGTCACGTGACTAAATGACGTGGTTCGTTACGTACGAACAAGCTTAAGTAAGGAGGAAAACTAAAGGTCTGAGCGTTCGTACGAGTAACAACTATAAAAGGAGGGCCCTCTAGATAGTTCTTTTCTGTATCTTTCTTCTTCTGTACAATAGGTGAATGCATACTCGTTAGTTAGGCCTCTCTCGCCCATAACATAAGAAGAAAGATCACCACTCTTCAATCTCTCTCGTACGACACAAGAGAGACTGAAACAACGCAAGAAGAAAGAGATGGAGTCACAAGGAACGCTACCAGCCTCTGGCCCAGCTATGCTGGACGAGGAATCCATCG
>NW_007360025.1:2492317-2515644 GCF_000359705.1 Exserohilum turcica Et28A | reverse complement strand
AAGTAAGGAGGAAGACTAAAGGTCTGAGCGTTCGTACGAGTAACAACTATAAAAGGAGGGCCCTCTAGATAGTTCTTTTCTGTATCTTTCTTCTTCTGTACAATAGGTGAATGCATACTCGTTAGTTAGGCCTCTCTCGCCCATAACACGTAGAAGCTAGTGTTGGCGCAAAAACGCGTCTCTAAGCTTAAGGCAGCTAATAAAGCTGCTACATAACAAAGATCGTATAAAAGAAAGCAAGTGTAAAGAGAGGGGACTCTAATAGTTAAAGAAGGAGAGCGATTAGCAGTTCTAAAGGAGTTTAGGGCGTGTAGTAATAGAAAGAAGGCAAAGAAGAGAGTGCGCGCTAAGGTAGGTGAGCCGTCGCAAAGGCACTATAGACGCTGCGGCGAGGCAGGGCATAATACGCGCACATGTAAGCAAGTAAAAGTAATAGATTCTGAATAGAATAGTCTACTATAATTTCTAATTACTGCTGTAGTTGCGTTGTAATAGGTATATAATAGTCGTCATGTTGGTGGGGTCTTGGCGCTGTGAGCCACTCGCTATACTGAGCCACTCGCTATACTTTGACGTTATATAAGAGAATACTAATTAGTATCTTATTTTTTTATTATTATTTCGCTAAAATTTAGCTTTTTACGCCAAATAGCTAATAAAACCTTTTAGTTCTTTATTAGTAATGAAGTAAAATAAGTAACTATAAGTTCAATAAAAGTTTGATACTAGTTATAGAAGCTTCTTCTAAATTCTTTTTTAAGTAACAAGTTCTTTTCTGTATAATATAACTCTAGTAGATATATAAAGATAATTAAAAACCACGCGTTCATTACATAGCTTCTAAAAAACTGTATATCTATCTGAGTATTATCTTATATAGTTTCAAATTTTGCTAGATAAGGTTTGAATTAGTGAACATAGAGATATACTGCTATAAAGAAGGCCTATTGTAGGATGAAATCGCTTGCGAGGGGAAAGTTGTTGCCACTAAGTATAGGTTGCGCTTAGACAACCGGAGGCTCAACAATTATGAAGTCTTGCCAGCCGATATCCCGAGCGCGAACAAACCCACAGATGAGAACATCGTTCCTTCGATATTGGGATTTGTCAACGTCGCATCTAACAGCACTTTGAGGAAAAGAGAGCTCAATTCCACAGGCCTCATGAGTGAAGACGCCAGCCCGGACGGTGGTTACAGTTACAGCGTGCCAGCAGAGCTTGTAGAAGCTGATCGTATCCTCGCTGAGTCAATACCGCAACATGTTTCGACCGGCAACTAGAGCGACGTCGCCTCGAAGATTGAGGTTAAGTATGCCCTCAAAATCAACGATATCAATCTGATACCTGCCTCCTTTGCCATGACGGAAATGCCATCCATACTTCCTGTTGCTTCTAACAAGACAATTTCTCTTGGCTCCAGTGGTCTGAAAAAACGAGCGCCCAAGTATTGGATGGCCAATCTGCAGCAGCTGGGCTCTATTCACTTCGCACCACAGGGCTACAGGCTAACCATTCGTGCCCCCACCACCTTTCGTCTTGTGTTGACAAGATGAAATACTCGTTTGGAGAGACGTGCGCGACTACGGTGCAAAGTGTTCGTTTTCAGCTCTCTGAATCCAAGAACTTGCAATAGCATGATCGCCAATACGAAGTAGTTTTTTTTCAGGTGATGGAGTCATCGACGATACGGGTAAGGGTAAACTATGACCGATATCTCATCATGCATTCACGCCAATTCCTTTGTTAATCATCTGCTAGCAATCGTGCCATCTCTGATGGCAATAGAGGTGGTGCCAACAGTAGCTCGAGCACTATCCACCTAGCGGTCATCTTCTTCCCCGCACGAGCATACCTCGTCAGCACTTCAATCATTCAGTATTTCAACACGCAGCTACTGGGTGACGTATATCCCAAGAAACTATCCTGCGACAAATCATTTTGACCAACAGTTGTCTCCTGGACAATCGATGTTGCGACTATATTGGTTGCTTCTAGTTTTGTGGGCCTCGGTGTCATTACCTCCAACCAGTACATTGGCCCTGTTCCTACTGATGAATAGTGAGTGGGAATCTGGCTTCCGACATGACGCTGTTGCTCTGACTCTGGTGCATTTTAGGTATGTTGATCAAAACAACTTCCTGCGAAGTGTGAAGAATGTCAAGGTGGACGACACACAAACACACTCGGATGCGTACGTATGTGCATTTCACTAGTAATTTGCTCAGAGTACCTCCCTGTAAGAGCATTGAGTTTCACATGTCTATCGATGGGAATACTATGTATGTGAGTAGTTTGGCAGGCTTGAGATGCACATCATCACTATAATCATCTATTGCTGACGCCATGCGAAAGCCATATATTTGGAAAACAGTAGTGGAGATTTCATGAGAAACCTAACCTTCGTCGGCGGCAGTTTGCGGTGAGCGGTATTCATGCTTATGTTGCGCTTTTGACTGATGCAATTTACAACAAGCCATTTGGTTTTAGTCAACTGCAAAACCGCCGTGCAAGTAGACTGGGACTGGGCATGGGCGATGCAAGATTTCGTTATTGGGTCATGCAAAACAGGTATTGTGATCGTAAGAGGTGTCAGTGCCCACCCCGTCAGTGTCTAGACCACTCCGATGCTAATGTTGACGTGACTCAGGCTGGCAGTTTCGGAAGCATAGGTCAAAGTGTGGGGTCTCTTCTTCTTCTTCTTCTTCTTCTTCTCATCCTTCTTCTTCTTCTCATCCTTCTTCTTCTTCACGTAGGGTTCTTCAACAAGAAGACCGCGGTATACGAAGAAGCTGCAAGGAATGATCTTCTGCCTGGCGGCAACGAAGTGAAGGTTGAGTCTCGGGGATTCGGTATTCTCAACATGCTCGATGGATCAACTTTTGTCAACGGCCAGAAGATCCCCACCGTCAAGCTACCAGTGATGCTCCTTCACCCAGACATGACATATGTTGGCCCCAATCTCTACACAAGAAGGCGACCAAAGTACCTGGACCTCGACTCCACCCAAGTGCTCCACGTGAAAGCTCTTGGAGCCAAAGGTGACGGCAAGACGGACAACACTGACACCCGGAACGGCATCTGTAGTGTGTATTGCGTTTGGAGTTTACATCATCAAAAACACCCTCGAGATCCCGACTGGTTCGCGAATGGTCAGCCAAGCATCAGCACAGATTATGGGAACAGCACCACAATTTGAGCATGCTTCGAAGCCCAGGTCTGTAGTCATGGTTGAGTTCAGAGGCGAGGTATGTAGCGTCGAAATATAGGACATGCTTTTTACTTTTTCAGGGCCCACGGCTGGCGTTGTGATCGTGGAATGGTACACACGCGAGTCCAGCCAGGACTCAGTTTGTGTGTAGGGTGAGTATTGTAAACGTTATTTGACTTGTTCTAATCTTACTTGTATTTCAGATTCGGACATCGTTGATGGGGGAGCGATAGGATCAAAGCTGCAGAGAAACTACTGCCCCCAAGCTGACCGGCGCTGTGAACAAGAACTGCATCGCGGCATCCATGCTCCTGCACCTGACGACTCAGTCATCCACAAACGTGGAGGAATCGTAGATCTGGATGGCCGGTCAAGACTTGGATACTGTTTCGCAGGATCAAACCGACTTTTATGTCGCCCGGAGAGTCCTGGTCGAGTCTCAGCGTCCGACATGGCTGTACGCGACGATTTCTGAGCACAATGTCCTGTAACAATAGCAATTCTCCAACGCCAACAACATCTTGATGGCTATAATTCCAAGTGAATCCCCATACTTCTAGGATATTCCCAGAGCCCTGGCCCCATTCCAGCTTGGCCGCTTAATAACGATGCTTCTTCCACAACTGCTCTAGTAGCTCATCCAAGTGTGGCGTATCTTAAGTCGTACGTATAATTGACAATGAGGAGATACACGTCTTGGATTTTGGTATGTATTTTGCAAAAATTGCTTGTTATATGGTTCGAAAGACTGTCAAGATGGTGTCTTCGAGGTTGACAAAATCACCCACATGTAGATGTACAATCTCTGCAACAAGACTGTTCGCTAAATGGTCAATCCCGTCAAGATCAAGGCTACCATGGCAAAAGACAATCAGAGCGGGTTTCTGTCTTCCATCCTTGCCTGGGCGCGCAACGGTACCATCGGAGAGCTTCATTTCCCCGGTTTCACCCTGTAAAATGCAACTGAAGACTGGGCCATGTTAGACGCTACAACCCGTGACTGAACCTCGACTGTCCAAACCTCCACGTCACGACGCCGGTGTTGGGAAGTGTGGGATGTCTGGTGCAGATATGGACGAGCATATGTGTCCAAAATAGCATCACTTCGGAGCTGTTCCTCGCGGTCAATCCGTCCCTTAAAGCAGCTTGCTCGGTCTTGCTCAACATGGACAAGGCGTATCGTGGCTGACTCGTCCGGCAGTGGCAATTGGATCCTATTCCGAGTATGCCAGAGCTGACTTCAATTGCTGCGCCACAACCCACTCGATCCGCCAGCCCTGGTTAGATAGAGTGCTTCGTTGCAGAGAATATATCCACTACCTCTACAAGCCATATGGCACAACATAAATTGGTTTTGCCAAGATTTCTGGCGACCAGCCAAGGACAAAGAGGACGAATTTTCACTACATCTGCAAAGTACTCTTGGGCCGCGTGGTATCTATCTCTGTTGATGACGTGTATCCAAACTCTACATATTTTATTCATCAATTTTCAAGGTAACTGTGCGTCCAAGCAGTTATTACATGGTTGTTTCCAACTGTAGGTGATCTAATCAGTGTTGGTCCGCCATGAGTGATAAAGTAACTCTATACTTGGGAGTTAAAGAAACAATGGGTTGTGTCGTTTCCAGTCAAAGAGGGAGGATGAGAGCAAAGGACAGTACAGTCTAGTGCTGGGAACAGGACCATTCAGTCCGGTGAATGCATTCACAGCAGTATGAATCGTATTCAGTGACAAAGCCAATGCCCCATCCATCCGTAGCATGTCCAGGGCATCGCACTCGCGTATCTATTACCCATGCAAAGTCTATTCTGCACAGACGCCATGTCTTGCATCACCCACACTCCTATTGCGGCCATATCTCCACAGTCACAAGCAATGACGCAGGCCCAAAGCCAAGCATGTCCTCTACTACGGCAATAGCGAGCACACCCTTAGCTATCCTGCCTACATCTGATAAAATGCATTCCTTGAGGTTAACAATGATACATTACAGAAGGACTGCCCTCTTGACCTAGCCATGTCACGTTCCAATGCGTAAACGCCGTGATTCCTTCGCAGACTTTTTTGTTTCTTAAATCATATGTTACAACGTGCTGCAAAAGCACTCAACCCCTACATTTCGTCCTTCCAAGACAACAGAATCGAATTCCCAAATGAGCCAACCTAGCCCATAACCATGCCCTTGAGACCAGACATGTCGCCTTCCTTGGCGGCGATTTCAAAGTATCCATAGATGATGGTGACGGCCAGAAGAATACCAGTACCGCTGCCAAGAGCGCCGAGGAGGTCGCTACCAACAGACAGAGCTCCAATGCATGCACCGCCAAAAGCAGCCGCAGTGGGAATGACACGCTTAAGCTCCTTGTACATGGACTCCTCACGGTGACCAGCCATGACCAGACCCTGCTCCTTGAGCTGCTTGGCAACGTCGCGAGGAGAGGAACCCGAGACCTCGATCCACGTCTTGGAGAAGACGGCGCAAGCGACGAGCATGTATACAATGAAGATGGCCGTCTTGAGGGGGTCAGAGAGAGCCTCGGTGATGCTCAGAGGGGGAGACCTGTGCCTGTCAGTGAAAAATGGTCAAATCGGCTTTGTGGCGAACGTACATGTAGTAAGCGATACCAGAAGTGGCGAAAAGCTGGGCGGAGCCCTCCTTGGGCTCCCAAACGCCGAGAAGCTTGACAAGAAGGTTGTCAGAGAAGCGGCTGTAGAGCATTTGGCTGATCAAGAAGACATTGGACGACAGAGCCGACTGTAGCATGATGGGCATGTTGGACGTGTAGAACAGGCGGACGGGGTAGGAGCCGCGGACACCACGCTGGCGGGCAGACTTGACGGGAATCTCGACGCGGAACCCCTGCAGGTAGATGACGGCACCGAAGACGACGACGGTGGCGATCAGGTTCATGACGTTGGGGAGGTTCTGGCGATAGAAAGCCTCCTTGAGGGCAACCGTCTTGTTGGGCCAGGTGAAGAGCAAGTGAACGAGGGCAATGAGAGCACCCTCAAACTCGGGGCCACGGCCAGTGTTGATGGTCGTGGGGGAAAAGGCCTTCCACATGATGGACTCGCAAATGTTGGTGGCAATGAAGAGCGAGATGCCACTGCCGAGGCCGTAGCCCTTCTGGAGGAGCTCGTCGAGCAGAATGACAATCAGGCCAGCAATCATCAGCTGGATGACAAGCAGGACGCAGATGCCAGCACCCAGGTCAGAGGGCTGTCCGTAGAGTCCCGAAATGACATAGACGACGGCCTGGCCAAACGACAGGAGGATTGCGAGGAGCTTCTGGGCCGTCTGGTAGAGCTCGCGGTCCGACTTGAGGTCGAGGTTGACGTCAATCAAGTGCGTGCCGGCCAGCAGCTGGAACACCATGCCCGACGTGATGATGGGCGTGATGCCCAGCTCCATCAGCGTGCCTCGGTTACTCGCCATCATCATGCGCAGCCAGTAGAGCGGATCCGACGTGTCGGACGACACGATGCCGTAGAGGGGCATCTGGCTCATGACGAGGAAGACGAGCAGCGTGAGACCAGTCCATACCAGGCGGTTGTTGAACGGCACCTTGCTCTCGGGCAGCTGAATCTCGGGGACGAGAGGCACAAAGGGCTTGACGAGATCGAGGAACCGTACTGCGTGTGTGAGTTAGCTGTCGGTGGCCCGGTGCGACCGCGTGCGCGCAGGCTCCGCGGGCCCATTGCGGGCGGACAAGTCGACTTACGGCCGCTCATGATTGCGATCTATGGCCCAGAGACAAGAAACAAAAAGACCAGGACAAATGGAAGGGAGAGAGAGATTGCTGTCGGCCTGGGGATGGAAGGGAAGAGGGGGAGGAGGCGGTTTGTACCGTCGCTTTCACTTTCGCAACGTGTCGCTGGGGGAAATTGCCCGTGCGCGCGCTAGCCGTAGGCGGCTCCGTCCCTGAATCTTTGCCCGTCTGCCACACCAAGCGCCCTAGAGGCCACGCTGTTCTGTCGCATTCGAGTCCCCCCCCCCCTGGGTCACTTCAAAATTAGGCTTGCCAAGAGTCACGTTCGCGACGACGTCTACTGTACACAACATTCTTGATATATTCGACCAAGTAACCCCCTCCCTGTCCTTGAACCGAGCATATCGCCACCAACCTCCCCCCCCCACACATGGCATGCTATCCATCAGCCCACAATGACGAGCAATAAACATTAGGTACACCACAGGCGTGGGCGCGGCATTCAGACCTCGTAACCAAACACCAAGGCCAGTCTTCCAGAGACCACAAACTACGTGTGCAAAGAAGAAGAAAAATAAACTAAAATAGAGAAAACAAGGGGCGGGGGCGGGGTATATCCAATCATCACCAAACCAAGTACAAAAGAGTCCGCACGCGCGTCGGCTGCTACTGGTACAAAAAGGTGATTACAACAAGTAAAGAATGTATCGAGTAAGGGGTATAGGGCAGAAGATATGGTACAGAAGCGGACTCGCCGCACGTCTACAAGGAACGAAGAAGCTGGATATTCATGCAGTGACGTGACAAAGGAAAAGGAAGATTGAACAGGAAAGTGCAAGGAAAACGTAGCTCACGCCATCATCATCAGTCTCGTTCCACGTTTCTGAAGGTTTCGCGGCCGGTAGTTTCCTGGTCCGAGATGGTTTCTGGGTGGAGCGGCGGCGGCTTGGGCATGTCGCTCACAGTATCTTCGGCCAGCAACCTCGAAATAGCCGTCGCGTAGGATGAGGCGGCACGTGCTGCACGCAAAGCACCTCGGATGGAACTTCTGGCGCATGTCTGTTTCAAGGTATTGGCCTTCAATGCCACGGCGGCAGGCGTTGCATAGTGATCCGTTGAGCTTGTGGTAGTGTTGTTCGCAGTAAGGCGCGTTCTCAAACACGTAGAACTCGGCCGTAGGGAAGGGGACGGCACATTCTCGGCACACAAAGCAGTGCTTGTGGTAGCGCCCGGTAAGGCGACCCGACGAGTCTTTGACCGACTTGCCAATAATAGGCTCCGAGCACCCGCGGCAGTTGCCTTTGCTGGCCGCCTTGGGCTGACGTCCATCTAGCTGCTGTGGCTCGGGTTCAGCCATGTTCCTGGGCGGGCTTCGACTGGCTTGCGTTGCATTCCGACTCATGGGCCCTCTCGCCGACATTGGGGTTCGTGCGCCCATCTGTATGGCCGGGTCCATGGGAGATTCTGGGTGATTGACATATGGACTGGGTGGAAACGTAGGCTGGCGAGGATTTGGAGACAGGGATCGCGGCGGGTACGGCTCTGCACCGTCAGGGCGCATGTAGGTCCTGGGTGCCCGAGCACGCCCATCTTCAGCATAAGGCTCCGGGCTCGCACTGGTCCTAATAGTCTCGTCTGCCGCATAATCTGGGCGGCTAATCTTGGAAGCTTGGCGCGAGTGTGCAGCTTCCGATTCCGGCGGGCTTGACCTCGAACTGGCTATGCTTCGGACACCGGAGCTGCCATAGGAATCATCCGAAAAGCCAGAATCGGAAGGCGTATGAAGGCCAGTCGACTGCCCGTCACCAAGGGCAGAGGCAGCCAGAGGCGGAGGACGTAGGGAGCGAGACGGGGCAAGACCGCGCGGCACGTCGCTCTCAGAGCCACTACGGCTTGAGCCACGCGAAGGAAACAAGCCGGGCGGAGGCATCAAGTCTGGCGCGTCTAGATCGATCATATCCGCTGGGGGTAAATCTTTTTCAGAGGGCCTCCTCGGCCGTGGCGGGGGCTCTCTCCCTTTGCTGTTCTTCCGCAGTGGTTCCGTTGCCGTGTTTTCCTTTGTCGAGCGGGCAGTCTGTGAGGATTCCCTCTGCAAGCGGTCCAGGAAGGCGTCGATACCCTCTGTGGGGTCTGGAGTCAATGGGCGTGGTGGTCGGGGCTGGACGCCAAGCTTCGGGTGAGAGGGGAGGCCAAGGCTGCGGTTGGAGTTTGCAGAAGTGCGCGATGTGTTTGAAGTGACAGACGACCGCTGTTGCGAGAGACTCGCAATGCTCGCAACGCTTCCCTGGGTGCGATTCCTCTGGTGTCCCGGCGCAGGTGCATCGGCAGCCAGCCTCGATGTGCTTGTTCTACTTGGCCTTGAGTCAGTCTTGCCGTCAAAGGGTCCTGGTGCGATGGTGTTGATGCGCCTCGCAATGTTCTCTCCACCATCAAAGCGTGGACTCAGTGGGGCAAATAAGGGGCTTGGTTGGGCGTAATCTGGGTGGGGCTCCAGGCGTTCTCGTGGTTGGAACCTGGCACTCTTGGGAGTCACGGTCGTGGAGCGAAACGGCGGGAAAGCAGAGTCCAGGTTGGCATTGTAGTCTGGCGACGGAGGGGCCTTTGAGTGGGCTGCCGGGGTGGTCACACTACGGGTCATCTTGAAGGGAGAATTGACGGGTGGGGCGGGTCCTGGCGAGCGAGCGGGAGCGTGGTTGTAGTTGTTGATAGGCGATGGATCCAATGGGCGGAACGGCTTGTCTGGAAAAATCAGCGTCCATGTTTGCACAGCATGTATGCAGAGTCAGGTGCAGGGCTAGAGGAGCTTACTCGCTGCATTGGCATCGATACGCGGTGGGGGAGGCATGCGACCCGACGGGGCTGGTTGGTTGGAGCGACTAATGAATGTGGGACCCTGGAATGTTGCTGCGCGGGTGAATTTGGGAGAGATTGTAGAAGGCGGGGAGTCTGTCATGGTGGTCGAGGTAGGCGACATGGGCTCTGGGACGGGCATGGCTAGGGTTGATGAGGTTAGGGCAGCACGACGAAGACGGACAGTATACTCACCGGGCGCGGGGGCGGTTTTGCAGACATGGTCGGCCAGATGCAGGATGTCAATGTCGACGGCACATGACGAGCATTTGATGGTGGGCAGCGAGCTCATGCGGTCCATGGTGGCATGCAGAGCTCGCGCGGAGCGGCGATATCAGGACAGCTGGAGTGTGTGGACGGCCTTTGGGTAGTAGCATGGGGCGAGGGAGGGCGCGCGAGAGGGAGAGTATGTGTGTGCGAGTAAGAAGGAGAGAAACGGAGAGAGAGCGAGGGGGAGAGAGCAGCCGAGGACTGCAGACAATGTGCTGGAGGACAGAGCCAGACGCGTGACGACGACGACGGTGGACACACAGGGCTGTTTGATCTTCGGAAACGGTGTGTGGACCATGCATGCTGAATCAGGGGCAGCATGCGGGCATTGCTCGGAAGGGGCCTAGGGAGGTGAGGTGAGGTGAGGGAGCGAGGGTCGAGGCAGGTGAGCATGGCAATGGCAGCGGGAGACGAGCTTAGCGCGTCGGCATGCACGCAAGGCGCGGCCACGGCAATGGACACGCGCAGTGTTGGAGTGGGCGTCGCGAGGCTAATCAAATGCAACCACCACACACGGCGACGGTTGAGCGAGTCGAGAGGCGGCGAGGGCGTGGGCGTGGTTGGCGTGTGCCGTCACCGTCGACGGCGGGCGAGGTGATTCGGCGGGCATTATTTGCTTTGGCGGGCGGGCGGGCGTGCGTGCACAGGCTGAATCGTGTGCGTGCGCTTTCTGGCCGTTCCAGCCGCCGAGGGCTGCCATGATGCCATGAAACCTGCGGGCCCTCGCCCTCGCCCTCGCCCTCAGACTTGTTGCTGGATGGCCAGGCAGCCGGTGTGTGTTTGTGCATGTTTGTGCGCGTCTGGGGCGGCGGCATGCGAGCTGCGAGGGCGGGCGGGCCGGCGTCGTGGCAGGAGTCGGCGGGCATGTGGGTGGTGCTCGAGAATAGAACCGGCCGAAGGCGACGAGGGTACAGTCCATGTGTGTGTGTGTGTGTGTGTGTGTGTCTACATGTATGTGCTGGGAGAGAGCAGGCTCGCGCTCGCTGTTCGCATCCGGTCCCTGCACGAGGGAACCGCCAGGGGCCCGCTTGTGACTGACACCGACACCGACATGGCATTGGCATTGGCATTGCCATCGCCCGCCTGGCACTCGGCCGATCGACGTTGCGCCAAAGCCGCTGTGGGTGTGCGACTAGGCCGTGGTAAAAGGCGCGGCGTGGACGAGATGCAGGTGAATGCCGCTGTCGGCGTGGTGCTACCGCAACGCTGTCTCCCCGACGACAAGACGACGCGAATAGACTCTGGGCCATGACACGCGCGCGATGGCCGTGGCCTTGGACTCGCCGTTTCGAAACCCGCGCAAACAAAAGTGGCGGAAAAACAAAAGGGATGCAGGCTGGATGGAGAGGCGTGGGTGATGCTGGTGCTGCTGCTGGAGGTGGTGGTGGTGGTGGTGCTGCTGCTGCTGCTGCGTCGCATTGTGATTCGCATTCTGCTGCTGCTGCGGTTGCGCCCATGTCCCGCGCGTCGACTGACTGTATCGCGCATCTGCCCCCCTGACCGCCTGCCGCATTGGGCCGTGCTGCGCGCGATTGGCTGGCTGCACGGGCCCGCACCCCTTCACCTCGATACTACACCTACCAGCGACCATGTGCATGTACACGCTCGACCTACACTACTGAGATGCCATCACCATCGTCTTTATTGTTGATTGACTGCATGCCTGCTAGCACACCCAGTTCCTTTGCCCTCACTCTTGCGTCCCTGTCGTCCGGCTGTCCCCACGACAGTCACAGACGTTATGACTGCACGCCCTCTGCTATCGCACCTGCTGCACGTCTGACGACAATTTCCGTGTCGTGTGCCCGGCACGCAGTGTTTGACGCCCACGGCGTTTCGTGTGCGCTTTTGATCCTGACCACAGCGGCCAAGACGCTGCCCGTGAAACGCCGTGTGGCTCAGGAAGCCGCCTGCTATGCCTTTGCCCTGGTCCACTGCATGTAGGCCATACTGACACCGAGGACATGCCCGGCCTACATGCACATGCACATGCACATGCACATGCACCATCCATACCAAGACAGCCGTTCGCTGCCCACCCGCCCACGTGACCCGTCACGTGCAGCGCCACAGCCACCGTCACGTGATGGCGGGGCTGAACAGCCTCAGTCCAAGTCTAGGCACAGGCACCAAGTGCAAGAACTTACGTAGGTGTCGTGTGCCTTTGCCCTTTGTGGCATGCCGCCCCATGGGCCTTCATCTGCAACCCTGCCTACAGGTACACACCATTACACGCACACGCACACTACATGTACGTATAGTATAGCACATGCAACAACAGCCGCCTCTCGCCCGCATCGCCATCCAGCGCCCCTCGTAGCGCCGCAGCCTGGCCATGGCACAAGACTCGTGCAAGCCATCCATTGGTGTCGACCCTCCTCAAAACGGCTACCGCAATAGTCGCCAGTATGAAAAGTGGAGAGACTAGACGGCACGTCAAAGAGGCGGTGGGTGAACACGCTGTCCGGCTGCACGCGGCTGCGTTTGCGCCCATGGCTGCGTGATAAGTCAGCCGCGGCACGGCAGACATTTATATGGCTACGACATGGCGCCCCAAAGCCCTTGCTTCCCCATCCCAACACAACACCACCACCACCACCTTCTTCTGATTGCACTCCGCAGCCGCCTGCCTGGCCACGCTTGCCGTCCCTCTCCACCCCCCCCCCATCACACACTCACCACCACTTCACCCGGGCCATTGCCCAGCCGTCAAGACGTTTTCCAATCTCCTCAGCTCGTAAGTACCCCTCCCACAACCCCGTGGGGACTGCCTTCACTAACCACACCCCGCAGGATCCACAACCCATTCGCCGGCCGACGCACTTCTCCCTCTGGGGCAGCGTCGGATCTCGACTTCCGCAACTAACTTGTCCAAACCAACTCGCAACTTGAATCACCATGGCACCACACGCTGAAGAAAGCGTCGGCCACGCGAATGGGTCTGCTGTAGACACCGCCCCCCAGGCTCCGTTTGTCGTCGATTCCCCCAATGTCAACTACACCGACGACACCATCACGACAAAGTACACGTACCGCACCACGGCCGTCACCAAGAACCAAGACGGCCGCTATGTTGCCGTTCCCAAGGAAACCCTCTACGACTTCAAGGTTGACCGCAAAGTCCCCAAGACGGGCGTGATGCTGGTCGGCTGGGGCGGCAACAACGGCACCACCGTCACGGCCGGCATCATTGCCAACAAGCGCAACCTGGTCTGGGAGACCAAGGAGGGTAAGCGTGCCGCCAACTACTACGGTTCCGTCATCATGGGCTCCACGACCAAGCTTGGCGTCGACAGCAAGACGGGCCAGGAGATCCACATTCCCTTCCACCATCTCCTGCCCATGGTGCATCCAAACGACCTTGTGCTTGGCGGATGGGACATTAGTGGCATGAACCTGGCCGATGCCATGGACCGCGCCAAGGTCCTGTCGCCCTCTCTCAAGTCTCTGGTCCGCAAGGAGATGAGCGCCATGAAGCCTCTTCCCAGCATCTACTATCCAGACTTCATCGCCGCCAACCAAGAGGAGCGTGCCGACAATGTCCTCGACGGTACCAAGGCTTCCATGGCCCATGTCAACCAGATCCGCAAGGACATCCGTGACTTCAAGGCTGCCAATGGTCTCGACAAGGTCATTGTGCAGTGGACTGCCAACACGGAGCGCTATGCCGATATCATCGAGGGTGTCAATGACACTGCCGACAATCTGCTCAAGGCTATCGAGTCCGGCCACGACGAGGTTGCTCCCTCGACCGTCTTTGCTGTTGCCTGCATTCTCGAGGGTGTCCCCTTTATCAACGGCTCTCCCCAGAACACCTTCGTTCCTGGTGCCATCCAGCTCGCTGAGAAGCACAACGCCTTCATTGGCGGTGATGACTTCAAGTCTGGCCAGACCAAGATGAAGTCTGCTCTGGTTGACTTTATGATCAGCGCCGGTATCAAGCTCACCTCGATTGCTTCGTACAACCATCTTGGCAACAACGACGGCATGAACCTCAGCTCTCAGAAGCAGTTCCGTTCCAAGGAAATCTCAAAGTCCAATGTTGTCGACGACATGGTCGCTGCCAACAACGTCCTGTACAAGGAGGGCGAGCACCCTGACCACTGCGTTGTCATCAAGTACATGCCTGCTGTTGGCGACGACAAGCGTGCTCTGGACGAGTACTACGCCGAGATCTTCCTTGACGGCCACCAGACTATCAGCCTGTTCAACGTTTGTGAGGATTCGCTTCTGGCCTCGCCTCTGATCATTGACCTCGTGCTCGTCGCTGAGATGATGACCCGTGTGCAGTGGAGGGCCCAGAGCAGCAATGGCAGCGACACAAAGTTCAACAACTTCCACAGCGTCCTCAGTGTCCTCAGCTACATGCTCAAGGTATGTCAAGTAGGCGCCTCCTGTATTGACACATTGACTGACTTGTACAGGCTCCTCTGACACCTCCTGGCACCCCAGTCGTCAACGCCCTTGCCAAGCAGCGTGCCGCTCTCACCAACATCTTCCGCGCCTGCGTTGGTCTTGAGCCAGAGAACGACATGACGCTTGAGCACAAGCTCTTCTAGTGGCCTTAGTGGGTCTGCGTCTCCTCTGATGTACACAAGCTGCTTGACCACGTGACTTGGCGGGATCGTGGCCAGATGTGTTTGCGACTTTGTTTGGCCAACTCTTTACTCTCTTTAAAGCAATATAAAATGTGTTTCTGCAATCTCATCTTTGGTGATGTATCCATTAGCAGCGAGATGCTGCAGTCCTGTTTTTGGTACTGCTTTTGTGCATCGTAAGCAGCTAGAGTATATGCAAGAGGGAAGGAAGGCGCGCTCCGGCCGCCCATCCAACTCTCCTCACCACCTCCATCCGCCCTAGCACGTTACGCAAACATGCCAGCCTCATCATCAATTCAGTCCTACTTTGCTCCTTCGTCAACCAAGAACAGTGATGGATTCACCAGAGGAGAGATGCAGTCAGCTCTTGCCCCGACTGGAGCCAGTGCACCCAGTGCCTGGATGGCATGCCACCTCACCCTCACCTTCAAACTCGCTGCTAACACCCTAAAGCCCACAGTTGAATACGAAGAAGCCGAACTAGGCTCTCTCGAGCCCGGACCACGCCATCTCAGCCTGATGGGTCGCATAGTCAATTTCAACGATCAAGCCAAACCTAGCAAGTCACACAAAGCAGCACAGGGATGCATCAAGGTCACGCTCTCAGACGATACCGGAGTGCTTACCGTACGTCTCTGGTACGCTGAAGCCCGCTACAAACTCAAGCTCGGCCAGCTCGTCAGCGTCTGGACGGTGCATATTTCCAGCTCTTCCGAGTACAATTCACTAGCCCCTAACAGTGCACCGCTGTTTACCAGCATATTTCCCGAGAGCGAGAGACACTGCCATTTCATGTTGCACGAAAACAGCGATGATGGAACGAGATTCAAGAGGCCGTACCGAGTGAGAGAGAGCAAGGTTTTGACCGGGCTGATGACGCTGAAGAGCTTCACTGATGGTGGCTACGATATTGACGAGCCCAAGCTTCTCGTCTGCGTCAAGAGTATCGGAGCGAGGAAGAAATGTATGCATAACCATTGCCCCTCGCATTCTAGACTGAATAACTGGTTGACTGTATACTAAATCCACCAGACATGAACCGCAATGGTACGACATCCGAACTCGTCTCTCTCGGCATCTTCGATGACACTTCCGAGGCTGTCCTAACCCTCTACTCCACCATGTGTGACTCAGCCTCTCTCTTTGTACCCTCGCAGACCGTGCTCCTCATTTCCAACCCTGGCTGGCGCATCGACAAAACCGCTAAACTCACAATCACGAGCAATTCCCGCGTAGATATTGACCCAGACATGGGTGACGCCAGGTTGCTACGAGCATTAGCACAGCGACTAACCAAAAAGGAGCATGTCAACCCTCCATTTTCCATTCCTCATACACAAGTGGCAGATTTTGAAGCAGCAAGCGTAAAAGCACTCTACACCCTTGCCGATATCGACAGTGTCGCTCGCTCGCTCTCCATTTCAAACTCGAGAGAAACAATCGCTGGATACCTCAGTGTCATCATGACAAATCTCAACATCGTCTCCCCATTCAAACGCAACATGCTCCTCAGCACAGAATGCTGCGGGATTCCCCTCTTCTCCAATCAGGTGACGATGCAGTGCAGACAGTGTGGGAACATAGTAACATTACGCATCAATCCTAGAATTGTATGTTGTCCAACTCTTTCCCGCTTGTTTTTTTCACACGTCCAAACGTAACAGGACAGCTAATGATGAGTATCAAGCTGGGTCCCATAGTGGACGAAACAGGCCAGATTAGTACGGGCAAACTCATTCTCGCCGACACCGCGTGGTGTCAACTTCTTGGTCGCACAGCGCAGCAGCTTGTTGAGACGGATATACATGTCCTGCGCTATCTCGAGCAACGCCTGCTATTTCTGCGTGTTACCATGGGTTTCGCGTTGCAACTAGAAGATGGAATTGGTCGATTGGCCATATGGTGTGTTAGGAGCTAGTCGTCTAATGCGGGTTGCTACGCAAGAGCAAGAGATGAAAGATGCACTGGGCCTGGAAATATACGCGATATATATGGTACGCATGTCTAGGTTGAAGACTATTAACATTTTCGACATAAGCTTGGCAGATAAGCCGGGTATCGTGCTGACTAGCCAGCAGTTGGTTTGTCAGATGATGCTCATGATATTCAAGAAATCGAGTGCAATAGTTCGGATATGTGATTCCATGGTGTATATTACTGCGCTATATAGTCAGCTGCCCTAAGATGGAATTCTACTCTCGTAACTGGTTATGGAATAGAATAATTCCACTCAAACGAGTCGTTTAAGAACATGTTGCAACCAACGTAATTCTTTCTACATGAGGAAAGGATTCAAAAAGGGTATATTCATCTTTTCTTTGCATATTGTAATTCTTCGCAATCTGCAATGCCTCCAAACCACCGTGGTGGGATGCTATGCTGTCAAGTCGCCCCATGTATTTGAAAAGTACAAAGTAAACAAAAAAAATACTCCGCATACATGTCATTCTCATACAATGAGCCGCTAAAACGAGTAATGCCGTGTTCCCTCAAGGACACGGCGTGATTCATTTTTTTTATTCATCTCCCAGCACACCCGCTAATCCTCTCAATATATCTCCCACACCAATTCCCTGGGTTCCTACCCGCTCCTTTGCCTCTCGATCTCTTTCTTCTAACCGCTTGGCCGCAGTGCCTAGCACTCGGTCTGCCACTCGCTCCGCCGTCTGCCGATACTGCTCAATCTTGTGGACGCCGTCGGCAAAGACATCAATGTGGGGTTCTAGCGAGCTGGCAAGCATCTCGAGATGTGTTTGTAATGTTGCCGGCGATCTAAAGGTGAATGCTGAAGACGGCGGTACTGTATCTGTCTGTGGCTGTGATGATTGTAGAGTTGAAACTATGGCGGCTTGATCCGGGTCGAGCAGTGAAATGTCAATGTCGGATAGCGAGGGTGGTGATGTGGGTATTGAGGGGGCTGTGGGCGGCGGCATGGCTTTGGATGTTGACGCTATCGCTGCCCAGGCGTCTTTTTCCTCTTCGAGGCTATTCCAAGTCAGTCTCCAAAGCTTCAGTATTCACGTGGGGCTTCGGACGTACAGCTTAATCTCTGCTTCCAGCTCCTGCAGTGTTGCTTTGTTTTTCTCGTTTTGTGGATTCGGTTTTTTCACCACAGGTGGCAGCGCAGTCTCTGTCTGTACACTTGTCAATGCGAGCTCATCGCGTAGCCAATCAATGCACCTACTCTGCTGTACCAGTCGGACAAATCGGATTTGCCAGCGAAATCGTCCAGGAGCTCTTGTTGTATCGCCCGTGCTGGGATTCAGTCAGCCTTGTACCCCAATCTCGATTTTTGTCCCACATACCAGCCATGATCGCATTCGCATTCTTAACGTCGCCTGACGGTTTCGGTGGTAGTGCCCGCGACCCACACCATGTCAGAAGCTGCCTCATTCGCCGCGGCTCCGGTAGGCTTTGCTCAATGTACTTGTAAAACTCTCGAACTTCGACTTCGGAATGGGGTAGCGCTGCACTGTTGTTAGTATGCTGCTCCTCAGATGCGCTGCCCAATGCACTCGTTGTGCATGCATAAACCGCCATCGCAATCTGTCCAGACTCACCATTCGACTGACCGCTATCAATCAGAAAGCTTGCTCTTCTCCCCCGCAAACCTGTGCTGCTCCGCCTGTGTCCATCTTTGTTGCCTTTGCGCATTTCCTTGTTTCGTGCAATGACGGGTGTATCCGCAAAAGGGAGTGTGATTCTTTGCGCATTTGGGTCACTCTTCTTCTCAGCATGCAGCTTATTGTGTGTTGGCGTTCGCACGCCTGTGTACGCGTCCTCTTTGGGCTGGGCTTCGGGAGCTGGTGTCGTCTGCTTCTTTTTTTCCTTTTCTGGTGGTGCTGTCTTTTTTGTGCGCGACTTGGTCGCCGGAAGAGGAGGCTCCTTGATTTTTGGGCGCACTTCTAGCTGCTCCCTGTCGCCAGATATGCGTGCCGATCTCCGCCGCTTCCCCGAGTCTGATGATTCCGGGTCGAGTGCTGCAATCGACTGCTTCTTCCGTCGCGAGGTGGATGCGGTAGGTTGCGCGTCAGCGATTCGCGCAAGCTTCGCGGGCTTCTCCACGGGTACGGGCGCTGGCTCCGGGGCCGGAGGTGCTTTGGTGGTCCTCCGCGAGGTGCGGCGCGAGAACTGGAAGCCGTCGTCGTCCTCGTCGTAGGCAGCAGCCTTGGCTGTCCTCTTGGGTGCAGAAGCCGCCTTCTTGGTCGTCCCATTCACTTCCGTCCTTGGTCGCTTTTGCACAGGCGGCGCATCATCGTCGTCGAAAGCTTGCTTTGCGCTCCTTCGTCGCGTCGTCGGTCGGTTTGTGGCCATGGGGAGGGATTGGAGCGGGGAGCGCGCGAAGATAGTAGTCATGAGTCCAGTTTCTGCGTCACGGGGTTCGGAGTGTTGGTCTTCGGTCAAAGCGCGTGCATGGGCGCGATAGCAGGCGAGCGAGCTATCGTCAGCTAAAGTCGGGGCGCAAGTGAAGGCGATTCGCGTGCGATGCAAAGGATGCTCGTGGTGTAGGCAAGCGTGCGATGGTGCGTGTAATGATTAGGCGGTAATGCGAATATCCCTAGGTGTGGAGGGGAACGGTCGTCACACGGGAGCAAGGAAGTTGGTGTGTGCACCTGCCGGCAGCATCATCAAAACAATGATTTCAGGACTAGCGTCGACACGTGACCTGTCGCTAGCGCTCCCTACAGCGCGTCAGCACGAGCACGAGCACAAGCACACGCACACGCATGCACGGAATGACAGTGGCATAGACATGTGTATTACTGTATGAAGATGTAAGTATATATATGTATATGTGTATGTATATATCTATAAGGGTACAGACTTGGCTCAGCACATAACAAACAGTACACACAGCTTTTGCGCTCCCTATCCGCCTGTTGCCCATCAAACGCACCCAAACGCCCAAGAAAAAGCGACTGACCCATGCCGCTAATCCGTATGCTCTCATCATGTCCCATCATTACCTCATTACTCCAGGTGCACCGCGACAACAGTATTGATTACCCCCCAGCCCGTCCGATTTTCCGATTTTGGGTTTCTGTGCCTTTTCGACAGCGTCTATTAATTCTACATTCCAGCGCCAGGCATGGGTCCCTTGACGCCGGCAGGTGCTAAGCTGCCTTCGATACGGCGCTTGGCATCCTGCTTCTCTTCATGGGTGGGATTGGCTTTGCGCATGTCAGGGACATGGGCTGGCCGGTTAGGGCTGTGGCCGATAGACATGCCAACACGGACCTGGAGCAGTGTTAGCAGAAGCAGCGCAATGCAGACATGGATGAGTTGCTTACCAGAGTTTCGAGAGCAGAGTTGGAGTTGTCAACAAGGTCCTCGTCGTATCGCATTTGGCCAGGCTCGAAGAGGAGCAGCAGAGTGCTGCCGCCAAACTTGAAATAGCCCAGTTCTTCGCCACGCTTGACCTGCTCGCCCTTCTTGCGCGTAATGACGGTGCTGCCGACCATCATGGCACCTACGCAAACAATCATGACACGGCCGTGGGCGACAGAGTCGATGGGCACCAGCACGCGGACGTTTTCGCCGTACACGTCCAGAGCCGAGCGGATCGCCATTGGGTTTACTGTGTAGTATTCGCCCTCAATCGTCTTGGGCTCGTCCAAGACTCCATCGACAGGGATGTGGAACCGATGGTAGTCTTGGGGCGCCAGTCGGAATATGCCGAGTGAGCCTCCATGGTAGCGCTTTACGTCTTCCGGATAAGCGTCGCCAAGCAGGCGCTCAAGGGTAAAGTCGCGACCCTTGACCCAGATGGCCTGTGCTGCGTCAATGGTATTGAAGACAACGCTTCGGCAGTCGGACGGCGATACGATGACCCTTGGGTCATCGGGCGCAGAGCATGGACGCGCGCCTGGCTTCAACGCTCGGTAGAAGAACTCGTTAAAGTTCTTGAATTGATCCGTGGGCAACAGCACCTCCGACATGTCGAGCTGGTGGAAGTTGATAAAAGGCACAATTTCTGAGGCTGACGCGGGGTCGTCGTATTTCCTTCCCTGCTTGAAACTCAGCGACTTGAGCAGTTTGCGAACTGTTTACTCGTTAGCATGCTGATTGTCCGAGGGCCATGTCGCAACCTACTTCGCTTCTTTTCCATGTTGTTCGCCTTGAGGCCCTTGTAGAGCAGGCGAATGCCCAGGCGGACGTAGACGCTCATACGCTCTTCGTTGATCTGGCCCGTAAGGCGATCCTGGACAAGGATGTTGGCCGAGTTTGCGCCCAGTTTGTAGCCACCGTACGAAATCTTGGTGATGACCTTGGAGTACCACTTCCGCTGCGCCTGGCTTGAAGTGACAAACCCGGCCATGACAATGTTGTTGACCTGTCTCCAGTCCTGGCTTGCACACGTGGCAATGTGGGTGATGATGTTGGCATCCGATCGCTTGTTGAGCTTGGGCTGGTGGCAGATGGGACATTCACGAATCTCGATAACGTGCTCCTCACCCTTGTCATCCGCCAAGTCGTCAATCTGAATGTCGGCTCCCTCTTCGCCTTCCTTGCCCAGTGTGGCCGTCTCGAGCGCTGGGATGGAAGTCGTGGAGCTGTCCTGGTTGATGGGAGTGAGCATTCCAGAAGTTTGGGGTGTAGGGGTGCCCGATGCAAAAGACCCGTTTCTCTTGGCATTCTTCGCTTCGGTGGCCTGCAGCTGGTCCTCGAGACAAATGACAGCTTCGTCAAACGTAAGAAGGTGGTCTCCGTTGTGCCGATCAGCAAAGCGCTCAAAGAAGCTGTCAATGGTGGACTCGTGTAGCGTAGAGCCAAGCGTGTCGAGCATGGTGGTCAGCTCCACCTTGTCAAGCAAGCCGCTCTCATCGGCGTCGTACTGCTTGAGCATGGCTCGCCAAAACTGCTGCCTCAGCGCCTTGTAAGGGAGGTACTTGGCACGAATGTAAAGAGTCGGGTTGTGCTTGTTCTCCCAGCGCTCTTGGTGCTTCAGCTCCAGGGGAAGTGTATACAGCTTCAAATCCTCGTCGTCTACAGCAGATGGTTGAAGATTTATGGTGCTGCCCGGGGTGAGGTTGCCGTTTGAGTCGGTTGTGGCGCTCAGTGTGACAGCCGGGGAGGGAGAAGAAGAGGCATTTCCAGCCGCATCTTGCGCAGAGAGCGAGCCAATCGAGCTCTCCTTCTTCAGCGAGGGCCGACCCAAGCGTGAAAGGCTGTGAGTAGACCCCGAGCGGGAGAGTGGCAGGCGGAAGCGAGACTTCTTGGAACCACCGTCGGACGGCGAGATGCCCGGCGAATCTGATGGCTCGAGGAGCTTGTAGAGCCCCGTCTCCGGGTCTTCTTGGGGCGCTGTGGAAACGGCCTTTTCAAGGGGAAAGTTGACGGTGCCAACGTAGTCGTTTCCTGAAAACTTGTCCTTGTCCATGACGGTAAAGTTGACCGAGTAGTTGGTCTCGTGGCGCAGGACCTGGAAGACGAGCTTCTCTTCGAACACGGGGTTGAGGTCGTGTCTGATGGTTTTGGTGCGGTACGTCTTCTTTCCGAGCGACGTCACGACAAAGGGATCCATGTCGAATGTGGTGCGAGTGACTGTCAATGCGTCAGCCTTTGCGAAGAGAGGGAGGGGGAAGAGCGAAGCAAAGAGAACTCACCATTGCGCTCTGGCGGCAGGTCGGAACATCGCTGGATCTCGAGGAAGAGCACACCGGCGACATCGCTGCTGTTGGAGTATTCGTAGACCGTGTGGCCCTTTACCTTTCGCTTCATGCGAGCCAGCTTGAGCTTCTTGCGCCGCTTCTCGCGCTTCTCGGCCTTTTTGGACTCGTCGTGGGCCTCGTCTGAGCTCGAGTCGTCGTCGTCGTCGTCTTCGGCGTCGGTGCCGTTGCTGTCGCCGCGCATGAGCAATTCGTCGTCGTCCTCGTCGGGGCTGGGCGTCTGGCCGGCAATGGCCAGGAACTTTTGCAGAATCTGCTCGGGGGTGGCGGCGAGGTTGAGGGGGTCGATGAGCGAAAACTGGATCTGGATCTCGCCCGAGACGACCGACTTCTTCTTGCCCGAGCGGCGCGCCTGCAGCGGGATCCACTGGGGCTCCTGGTGGGTGAGGCCGTTCTGGAACTGGTCTTCGAGTATGACGTCAAACTCGCCCATGTAGTCCTTGCCGAAGCGGTCCTTGTCCCAGCAGACGACCTCGAGCAGCAGGCTCTGGTCGCCAACAATGGGCAGCTCGAGCGTCTCGTTCCATTCTGGGTTGAGCTGCTTGTTGATGGCGGGCGTGGTGACTTTGGTGTCGCCGAGCGTGAGGACGAGATACTGTGTGGGGAGGGGCGCAGGTTAGACAAGCAGGCAGGCAGGCGGGCGGGCGGGCGGGCAAACAGGCAAGCAAGCAATCAAGCAAGCAAGCAAGGCGGCGGGCGCACTCACCGGGTCAGACGTGCCACTCCGATCTTTTGCAGCGAGATTCCTGCCCTGTGTCGACGTTAGCTGGCAGGCGACGAAAGGGGCGGCGAGGGCGGCGAGGACGGCGGGCGCACCTTGATGACATTGGCCCTCAACACCAGGCCGGCAGCGGGCTGGTCGGACATGGCGCGGATGCGTGGGCTGTTTGTGCGCGATGCGGGCGCAGAGCTGGGGGTGGAATTGGGGCCGTTTGCGGACGAGGTGGAGGGATGCTTGAGGCGGTGCGGCAGCGGCAGCGGCAGCGAGAGCTTGGTGGTAAATGTAGGGTCGGGGCAT
>NW_007360025.1:2459118-2491331 GCF_000359705.1 Exserohilum turcica Et28A | reverse complement strand
GAAGGAGGCCTGACGCCGCCCTCAGCGCGTCGGGCAGTCCTGCTACGGTGCATGCTGTACATGTATAGATATACGCCGTGGCTATCGGGCCTTGGGTGCGCCAGACGTGCCGCAGTCGTGTCTGTCTGTCTGTCTCACCCGCTGGTGGTGCGCGAGGGTGTGATATGGCAGATGGGTACACCTACTGCTGTGCTGTCGATGGCAGACGGCAGTCGGCAGCGAGAAGGGAACGGCGTCCGGGCCCAGGGCATGCGCCTAGCACTGCGGCTGCTGCTATACAGCACATGTGCATCCGTAGTGTGGATAGTGGTGGTGGTAGGCGTCGTCGAGGGAGCGGGTGCAGGCGCAGGCGTGGTGGACGGCTGCTCAGCGGACCAGTCGCCTGGCCCAATTCGTCATGTTCCTGGCCGCTGTCGGCTCCACTGTGGGTCTCGCGCGCCATGGATGCATGCTGTACACACACACATACATGTACAGCATACATACCCATATACTTAGTACATGGCTGTGCTGCCAGATACGCTGTGCCGGACGCTTCTTCTTCCTCTTCCCCTTCCCCTTCCCCTTTCCCGGCTTCTGCTCAGCCTCATCCGTCCGCTAGCCGTTTCCTCGCCATCCCCATCGTCTCGCCCACGCGACGCGGCCCAACGCAAAGGTGCATGGCTAGTCCGCCCGTGCGTCCCGGCTGCCGTGGCTAGTGCTGTGGCTGTGCTCGTGGCTGATGCAAGCCAAGACATGGGCCAAGAACACCAAGCACAGTGCGTCTTACATACGTACGTCGCCCATCGCCCGTCACCCGCTACGCGTCCACTATCGCTCCCTGCCCGCCAGGAAAGAACGCTGGGGAATAAGAAAAAGACTCGCAACGCCGTCTTTTAATACCGCATCACCAGATGCTCCATACGCACGCTGCGGGGGTCCTCTTTCGGCCCGCAGCTTACCAACACCAACGCGAGCCACGTCTCCCTCCCCCCCCCCCCCACGCTGCCTCGCCGGCAACTCTGTCCCGCACCAACATGATTCCACCGTCAGTCGTCTCGTTTCCTCTGCTGTGTCAAGTTTTGCTTTGCAATCAAAACATGTTACGCTACATGTGAGCCCCTGCTGCCGCCCCCCGCGTATCATCGCCCATAGTACAGCACAGTATTGACACGACTAATGTACCACGCCCAATGCCTCTAGCACGCCTGCGAACCGCCCATGTCATGCAATCGCCTAGCCTGCTCGCCTATCTTGGGCTATCTCGGGCCATCTTGACCGTCATATCCGTCCACCACCATACAAGAGCCACTCTCGGCCGGAAGCACACGGCTCACTGGGCTCCGGTTTGAAGACTTTGTCATGGCATGCATGGCCTTTGGTAGATAAGCACTATCCCACACGGTTGGTCCAAATGCATGCATACTTCATCAGTATGCTGTGAGCTACAGATGCTGACATGGAACTACTGCTGTCGAGATGCCCACATAGATCATCAGCCAATGCAGTAGAACGGGGCAAAAGCACCACAATGGATACCACGCTTCTCATACGCCTTGACCACACTGCGTCAAGGCTAGTTTCTTGGATCAAAACATGCACGTCACATAGTACCGTACAGGCATCCCACTACAAACGCATGAACCTAGCGTCAACTCCTCAAACATGCCCCCCTCGCCAAACATGACTGAGCAAGAAGGAACACAGTCAACCAAGTGCACTTGTAGCATGATAACTAAGCCTGAAACTCGTCCTCTCTTCATCCTGCACCCTTCCCCTCATGACTCTGGGGAAAGTCTAAAAAAAAAAGGAAAGTAACGACTTACCTTCCCAAAAGGAAATAGCTCACTGTGCACTCCCCGCACGTGATTGCCACCGTTAGCATCACACCTGTGCCTGGATAGCTCCCGCTCTCACCCGCACCCTGCATCCCGCTTACCTGCGCTGACGAGTTATTTGCCGACATACGCACATACGCCCATAATGCCTATGCGCTTGCGTATCCCTCGCCTAAAGTTGCAACAGGCAAAGAAAGAAAGAAAGAAAGAAAGAAAGAAAGAAAAAAACAACCCAAGAAAAAGGAACCTAGTGCTTGAGAAAAACAAGGGAAGTGGAAGAAAAAGACTTGATGAGTAGGCGTAAATACATCTAGTACTTGGATGATTACATACATACATAGCCTCGCACACGGCCCGATAGCCAAGAAAGTAGCCTTTGTAGGTACTAGTACACAGTTGGTTATAGTACCTCTTCAATATCTATCTAGATATATATATATATATATATGTATATATACATATATAATTACATCTCGACATTACACCTTCATGTCCATACATCTATTCTACTCTGTCACGTATTCCATACACACGTGACCCAATCGTCATGCCCATGGAACGAGATGCAATGTCATGCAATGCACTGTGCTGCACAGTTAGGTGCATACATAGCATACCACTCTCTTTGGGAACCAAACCCCAACCCCCATGAACCAGAGGGGTAACTATGTACATGCACCCTCTATCTAATCCCCTGTTTCTTTTACTTTTTTTTTTCTCTTTTTGCTTTTCCCTCCCCTCGCCGTCTGTGTCCACGCGAAACACATGCTTCTCCAAGCTTTGCATAATGCTTTGTTTTGCATGCCCGCCACTGCCCTGCACCCCGTGTGCCCGTGTGAGTGTGAGTGGGCCTTTGTAGTCGGACATATTCTATCCATGTAATCATATCCGTCATCAGAGAAGAAGAAGAAGAACAAGAAGAAAAAAATCACATCATGTTTTCAACACCACCACCTGCCTTGTTTGCTATCGAGGGCCATTGTCATGTACAAAAGGGAATTTTTTCTCTTTCATCATTTCACTACATATCACACGCTGTATACATACTAAACAAAAAGGTCCTGCCAGATCAAACAAAACACCAGGGACGTGGCAGTTAGTACGAAGTAGATACTTGGGTGCAACAAAAAAAAGTCGACATAGTAGTATTAGGAAAAGGAAAAAAAGAACACTCCCATCTTTTGGCAGCTGCTAAACGTGCGTCGCCCGCTAGACCTCAAGGAGTCTCGATAGTAAGGGACATGTGTTCCAATACCCAATCTCTCTCTTGACCCCAAAGAAAGATGTGTCAGAAAAGAAAAGTAAAAAAGTGTGAAGAGGCAAAAGACGGCTTCGCTAAAGGTGATTTCCATGGCCTCCCTAGCCCGCCCGCAGGGTATCAAGGAGAGAGCGGGCGGGGCCTAGACGAGAGCCATTCCTCCGACGGAAGCGCAAGCATGCAAAGCAAAGTCCACAACGCCTGTAAAAGGACATGAGGCATACAAGCCGTGATACAAGATCAAGGTGGAATATCTTCATTTACTCCGTCGTTCCTGCGCTTATATCAAACCGCACAGCCGCAGGTTCTCCTGGATTATAATATCTGCAGTATGTCAGTCCAAGAACAGCCTTGCCAAGCGTGGCTACAAGACGTACCATTTACTGCTGCCATGACAAATCGAATCTGCATCGTGTCCGTGGCGCAGGTAAAGTGGGTGTAGATTTGCTTCGTCTCGTGTTGGTTGAGCGAGACGAATCGGTTGAGGATGTAGTCGCAGGCGGCAGCGTAGTCGGCACCGCCCTCGTAGTCGGGGAAGTAGTTCTTCATGGGGCTGACGGGCAGCTTCTCCTTGAAGCGATCAATCTTGTTGAGGAACAGGATAATCGATGTCTTGACGAACCACCGCGAGTTGCAGATGGAGTCGAACAGTGTGAGGGCTTCTTGCATACGGTTGACCGTCTCGTCTTCGAACAGCAGCTGGTCGTACTCGGAAATGGCCACGAGGAACAGGATCGTCGTGACATTCTCAAAGCAGTGTATCCACTTTTTGCGCTCTGATCGCTGGCCACCAACGTCGAACATGCGGTACGTCAGATCTCCAATGATAAAAGTCGTCTCGGTGATACCAGTCGTCTTGACACGTGACCGCAGCACGTCCTGGTCGTTGGGAATATAGTCCGGTGCAGCGATGCGGTCAATCGAGTCGAAGTAGCTACGGGCACGGGTCAGTGGGGACGCGCATACCAAATTCCGGCATTACTCACTATTTGGCCGAGTCGTTGAGCTGGTACTCGCGCGAGCGCTGGAAGCATTGCTGGACGCCGGCATCCTTCCAGAGGACCGAGATGGCGTTTCCAACCTCTGGCGGCAGGCTGTCGCCCTCGATTTGGGCGGGTTGCATGAAGATGGTCTGGACGTGGTACTCGGCGCGCTGGTCGTCGAGCGGCAGTTCGAGCGACTCCATGGCCTCGAGGATGACGCGCATCGACTGGACCGTGTTGCTGAAGATGATCTCCTTGAACGACTCGCGCTCGTCGCGCGAGTAGCCGCCCTCGTGGATGAGCTTCATCTGCTTCAGGATGGTCGACTTTCCGGATTCACCAGCACCTGCACCCTGTTAGACCCTGGCGTTGGTGCGGTTGCGGGAGCGGTTGCTGTGGGGGGGGGGGAGCGTGGCAGCACTACTGACCTAGGAGCAGCATCTTGATCTCGTTGCGTTGCATCAGCTTGTCGCGCTTGAGCTGGTTCTCGATCTCCTCGTTCCTCTGCTTGCCCTCCTTCTCTTCTGTGCTCATTCCGCAGCCCATGGTGGCGGTAGGGGACGGGGTCCAATGTTGTGATTAGGGTTAAGGGTAGGTAGCGATGTTCCGTCGAGGCCGGCCAACGCGGAAACCTGGCGGGCAGAGTCAGCAGAGGGTCAATGGCGGCGAGCAGGCGACGGGCGGGCGACGGGCGGGCGACGAGCAAGGGCGTCGAGCGATGGGGGCGGCGGCGGCGGTGATAGTGGTGGCGACGATGATGATGATGAGGGCGGCAGGCGCAAGGCACGAACACCCACGAACACGGTAGGCGGCGGCGCATAGTGGGTAGAGGCAGAGGCAGAGGCAGAGGCAGCAGCAGCAGAGGCATGTGCATGTGTGCATGTGCATAGGCACAGGCTGGGCACGACGAAGCTCACCTGTTATTACAATAGACTAGCTCAATGGCGAGAGGGCGCGTGGAGGTGGAGGTCGACGACGGCGGCGGCGGCGGCGGCGGCGACAACAACAACAACAACCACGACAGCGACGACGGCGACGAGAAGGAGGAAGAGGTGGTGGAGGTGGAGGTGTTGGTGGTGGTGGTGGTGGTGGTGGTGGTGGCCAAAGGCGGGAAGGGGTGAAGGACGAAGAAGGTGTGTGGGTGTGTCTGTGTCAAGGGATGGCTGGCTGGCTGGCGTAGGAACGACAAGGCAGGGCTCGCTTCGCTTCGCTCCGAGGTCTCAGGGCCGCTCCTGCTGCTGGCTTCTGTTGCTGTTGCTGCTGGCTGCACGGGCACCTCGGGGGGGGGAGCGTGGAAGGATCGCCTGGGGGGAAGCCCGTCTGGTCTGACTTGCTTGTTGCTGTGCGCCTCCTTTCCTTTGCGCCCGCCCCCTCCCCCCTCCCCCCCCTCGCTCGCCCGCTCGCCAATCGCCAGGGCAGGCCAGACCAGTCGCAGTTGCCGTGCCCGACCGACAGCTCTTTCTTTCGCAGCGCCGAGCAGCAGCACCACAACGGACGGCACGTCGCACGCTGCGGCTGGCTGGCTGGCAGAGAGAGAGAGAGAGAGAGTGCGCGCGTGTGTCTGTGGATGTATGGATGTGTGGATATGAGAGTGCGTGTGGCCGGAGGGCGGGCTTTTGCGCGGGAGTTGACGTTTGGGAGAAGCAACGAAAGAAGTCGAGGCTCGGGGCGCGAATGATGAGATGAGATGAGCATGCGTGCGAGTGTCAGGGCTGGTGAGGCCAAGAGCGGCGAAAGGAGACGCGCTTGCCCGAATGGCGCGGAGCCATCCTGGAAAGGAAGCCGCGCCCAGAGTCTACTGTAGCTGGGCGCTGGGGGGGCAGGCGCGGGCCACTTTGCTGTGTTGCACCACCGCGCAAACCCTCCGACACCTGTCGGGCCTGTCTGGCGGCGACGGCGACGGTGACAGCGACTGCTACCATGTATGTATGTATGTATGTATGCATGCATGTATGTATGAATGCATGAACGTGTGGATATGCATGTATGTACGGATGGATGGATGGGTGGATGGATACATGGCACAGCACAGGGTCCCTCTCTGGGTCCCTCTCTGGGCCGCACAAGGCGCGGGCGGTGCGTGGCCACGACGACTGCCGGCACAGGCGCAGGCACAGGCGCAGGCACAGGCACAGGCACAGGCACAGCGCCGCCCTCGCTCCCCCCGTTCGCGGGCTGGTCGTGGTCGCAGGTCGTCGTCGTGGTCGCGGTAGCGGTAGCGGTAGCGGTAGCGCATGTATGTATTGACTGGTACGCGTCGTGGCCATGGATGCTGCCACTGCCACCGGCTCCGCCCTCACCCTCGCAGAAACACGGCACCACGCACCGCCAGCTGATGCCGTCCCGCCCCAATTGTCGCCTAGCCGTGCTTCTAGAAGGCGTGTGGAACATGAATACACTGCACCTAGCCCCCATTGACACACGGCGGCCTGACGCTCGGAGCCGCACCCAAGACGCCGCCAAACCTCGTCTCGCCCACCTCGCCCGTCTCGCCCGTCTCGCCCGTCTCGCCCGTCTCGCCCGTCCCGCCCGTGTGTCGTCTCTCGTCTGCGTCTGCTCTAAGCAATGTATAGTAATAGTAATGGTAAAGCGCTGCGCTGCTCGCTTCCCGCCCACCGGGGCCCGCTGCCGCTAGCGCCGCATCCGGTTAGCCCCTGACAGATCGCGACTATTCGCCAAACCTCCGTCGTCGCATCCCCTCTTCATCTCCCCGACTCGCGCGCCCTGCAGCCAATCACGCCCTCGCCTGCCCGTTGCTTCTTCCACCCATCCTCGCCCCCCGTCCTTCCCTCCCTCCCCCCCCAACGTCGAAGCTGCCCATGCCTGTCCGCCATCACTACTGTGCCTCGCCTAGCATTGCTCATCTTTTTTTTTATGAAGCCACGGCCTTATCGCCGAATTCGCACTCCCTCCGACGCTCCTTGGCCGCTTGTTCGCCGCTGCCTTTTTTTTTCTTGCTCGTCTCCCTTTTGCATCTCCAATCGCCGCGTGCATCTACATACGTTCACTGTGCTAACCACCAAGCACCCACGCCTTCATCGGCAAATCGCAAAACAGACCGGCGTCCATGGACCTGCCATCTCCTCTTCGCCAGGATGATGCATCCAGAGTCACGGTTACTGTCTCAGTCGCCTGACTCGCACACGCGGGACGATCCACGAACCACACGTGGAAGCCATGGCCATCTGTGAGCGTCGGTGAAAAGGGGCATCATGTGGACCAACTAATGTAAAGCACCACCATCGCCATCACCATCGCCATCGCCATGCTGCCAGCAACACCGTGAACCTTGTGCACCACGACAAGGCCGTGAGTCATTCCACCATACCAACCATCGGCCGACGGTGCCTCGACTGGCGTGCCACCAGGGGCTAAGAACTCGTCAGGGCACCCCAAGCACAAGACAGCAATCTGCTCCCAGAGCTGGCCCATCTGGCCCAGCCTCGGTCCGTCGTTTTTCACACTGCACCAGCTCCACCAAGCTACCACTACGCAACATCCAGCCCAGCCCCGATAGCCATATTCTGACTCGTACCCATCTCTCGCGCAATACCCACAGACCATGTTGCCTGCGCACCATCTCACAGCATGGCCGCAACCTCTTTCACCCGTTCTTCGGACTGGGATTGTGACACTTGATCTACGCACCCGGCGGCGGCAGCGGCAGCGGCACCTATGTACCACATCTCGTCCTTTGTGCACGTGATATCAAATCCGGTGTCATGGGAAAGGCTGCATCACGCCAGTGCAGCGCTGGTGCGTGGGCCATTGCATGCTCATATTTGTTGCGGATACTCACGCCCAGCAGAGCAGCAGCAGCAGCAGCCGCAGCCGCACCAGCAAGCAAGCAAGACGATTGCATTTCTCAACCCGGCTGACGATGCTTGGGGCAGACGCGCCTTGTTCACAAGCAGTGACACTGCCAGGCCAGTGTCGTATCATATATAGCTGCTGCTAACGCGATGCGAGCCATGTGCTAGCACCGCAGCCTCACGCCTCGTCGCTAATGCACGCATGCAGCGTATTTTCGTCTGCACTGCACATAGGCCAAGGCTCGTTTTTGGTGTCCAGCCTGAGGACTATTTTGCACGCCGTCCAACTACTGGCTGATATGGCAGACTAGCCGGCCTCCCCAGCGCTTAGCGCACCCTGCCAGCGCCTAGAATAGCATCGTTGCATCACCTCGGTGTGCAACCGACGCATCTCCAGTCAATCCTTCTCCATTCATCCCGTGAGCGCTTACAACGCATGTCGACAGCCTCGATATGCCGCCTCAGCGCCTGCTCAGGCACCGCTCCGACACAGCGCCTGGCAAGCATGCCAATACATATTGTCAGCCTACCATCCCCCCCCCCTTCAATGCGTGTACCTGGATACATCACCAAAATCTTCATGAGGCGAAGGCGTGTTACGAATTTCCTTGAGTCTTCTCCTTCAATTTCCTTGCCTTGTTCCGCTGCAGGCCCAGCGCTTCCTTGCATCTGTCCTCATGTCTACATCTCCTAGTGAGTACACTCTTGACTGGCCCCATCTGACTAGACATGTCTCTTATCTTGGTGCAGATACTGTACAACTATGCTTTTGAGCCATTTCAAAAGGCTATGGATATCATCAGTCTTTGTAATATTAGCTTCGCCCCTGCAGGCAGCTCCTACTGTCAATGCCACGATACAACAGCCACTTCCACAGGCGCTTCAACAAAACGTCCCCTCTTGTGCGCACTCATGTCTCCGGGCTTCGCTGGACGAAAGATTCCCGCTTGCATGCTCTGGCCAGGTAGGCCTTGAATGTCTTTGCTCTCATTACAGCACCGCAGGAGAGTCGCTCGGCGAAGCGGCCCTAGGCTGCCTCTATCTATCATGTCCGGCAGACGAATCCAAGGCACACCTCAGTGCCGCGTACGGAATATGCCTGGGACAAACGGACGCTGTCATGCCAACCAAGAGTGTTCTTACCTACGTGGTGACTAGCCCAACCCGCACGGCATCGCCCTCTTCAATGCAGTCGGTAGCCACAATCACTCCGACCACCACCATCACATCGGCTTTGCAGTCTCCAACCAGCTCAACCCCGTCTGCCTTTGCCGATACCGTCTCGTTGTTTCCATCGCCAACCTCTTCACCCACAGCTAGCTCGGTTCCAGTCGCCAAGGCCACTGAGGACCAGCCAAGAATGACACCCGCACAGATTGCTGGACTATCCGTGGCAGCCGTGGCAGCTTTTATACTGGCTATCGGGCTCATGGCTCTGAGTGTATGGTTGAGGAGACGTAGAGAGCGGAGGAATACCATG
Source organism: Exserohilum turcica Et28A (assembly GCF_000359705.1). Lineage (NCBI taxonomy): Eukaryota > Fungi > Ascomycota > Dothideomycetes > Pleosporales > Pleosporaceae > Exserohilum > Exserohilum turcicum. Next base: position 2,481,981 of record NW_007360025.1, on the reverse strand, counting down.
GATTTCGATGAAAAGGGCCGTGGACGGCAGGAAAAGGCATCTTCGACACGATTCTCCCACTATGTCCCAGTCCAAGGTGATACTGAGCCAGTCCAGCCGCCTCGGCCCATGCCAGCGCCAGCATTCCATCGAGGCAGAAGCCAACGAGTCCGGCCAGTGCAGCGGCTTGGAGTAGGGACTTCGAACGGCTCCTCGACGGCTTCGTTGCCACTGGATCAGATAGGAGTGGCCATAAGCGCCGAGTTGGATGGGAGGCCGGTAACAGCCCAGGAACCAACGACAGCTACCACGACTCACCAAGCACGACCTGGTGGTGCACAAGCACCGGCCAGGGCTCCTTTGCGCCCCGTCAGTACCATGACGGAAGAGACTGTTTTCGAAGAAGACGACCTCGGGCCACAGCGGGGATCCTCAGTACTGCTGCCATTGCCTCCAGTCCCAGTCCCGCCAATCCGCACATTCCAACCTTCCAGGACAGGAGGTCCAAATTCCAAGATGGGCAACTCTGATGAACCGAGACGATCCGAGCTGTTTCTCAATGTGTCGGCGGCTCGCCAGGAAAGGCCTCCACGTGCTCCTCAGCCTGCAACACGCCCGCGCCTTGCACCGCCTTTCCAGATGGTGTCGACTGCCAGCTCATACGAGTCCAAAGCCACGACGGCAAGCTCACGCGACGACAGCAGTGCTGGAGACATCATTGACTACTACTTTTCCACCCATGCAAGTCGTGAGGCGACACCCAAAGCAAGCCCTGCACTGATGATACGCCCTAAAGAGTCGCCCAAGACGGTGCAGATCAAGCCAAAGAAATCGTACAGCAGCACGCTTTCGCAAACATCTGTGCGCACTTGGACCAACCAACGCGATTCGCTGTCGAGCCAGACGTCTTTTGAGACGGCCGATGCCAACGACCCGACACCTGAAGACGAAGACGACAGCAGCGGTAACAAGCCGCCGCTTTCGCCCGTGGCCGAGTCTCCCATCTCCAATGTCCGGTATCCCAAGGTGCCGCGGGCGTCGAACCAGATGGTAGCGCGGAGCCCGCCGCAGCACAGGTTCAGGAGTCCGCACCGAGCGCAAGATGCATCGGCGCTTCTGCAGAAGCGCAACAATGCTCTTCCGCCGCTTCTCCTCGAATCACGGCCAAGGCTCGAAAGCCCTCATCGCGATCCGTTCACGTCGCCGCCGCGCATGGGCAGCCCGCCGCGCAAAGGGCGCGCCCATGTGCGCAGCAACAGCACCGAGTCATGGAATTTGACGGCGGTGCCCAGGACGGGCGTGGATAGGAAAAGCCGAGTGCAGAGTGGAGCGTGGGGTAAGAGCCCGGTCATGTACGAAGAGGATGTGGTTCGGCCTCTGAATGTAAGTAGAAGAAGAGGTGGAGGAGGAAGGAGAGACGAGATGAGCGGGGTGGGTAATATGGGAAGAGACGCCGACACGGACTTTGAGCGCGACGGACTGAAGAGCCCGGCGTGGGTTCCGCGACTGACACCGAGGAAGAAGGGAGAAGATTTGTTTTTGGAAGTCGGGTGGGGGGATGGTGCAGGGCGGCGGTGATACGTCGCACGCGCATGCGGAGGAGGAGGAGGAGGAGGAGGGCAGGTTTGATTCTTGACTATACTTATACCCTTTTCTTATGTAGAGGTATTGTAATTGGGGATGGAGCATGGGACTTTGACAAGACTGTCGTTTCTTAGCGTATTCTGTACAGTAGCCGTAGTAGAGGGGATATATGGCAAGGCGTCTTTCTTTTTGGTGTTGGTGCTGGTGTTGGTGTTGGCGTAGGCTCAATCAATGGCTGTGCATGCATGCAGGTGATTCATGTTGTTGATATGGCACTGTAATCCGCCCCACGACTCGACTCGACTCGACTCGACGCGACCGGGGGCACGATTTTACCCAATTGCCCTGGCGGCTGTTGGCACGCCGCCGTGTGAGTATGACAGATGAGTGCAGAGTATTGGACCTAGTGTGAGCATTGGGGCCTCGGAGAATAGGGTAAATGCACGGCTGTAGTGATAGTGCAGAGAGGGTCGTCGACTTGGATTTTTTTTTTTGCCATTGAGCCTCAAGCAGCGCCCTGTGGCCCGCTTCGGCCGCGGCGCCGATCCCGGTGTCGCGATAGGCGCCCGGAATGGTTGCAGTGGCAGGTCGTGTCTTGTTGTTCGGGCGGGTGGTTGAGGGGGAAGAATTTGTTGAAAGGCCGGGCAGGGCAGCCGGGGCAGGGTGACGATGCGGAAAGCGCGGACCTTCTCGGCGCGTGGCGATGCTCGGTGACGCGGGCAGGGCAGGTTAGCCCGCAAAGACAGCCATGCGGTGCAGCGACAGCGGGTTACTAACAGACAGTCACGACAAGGCCGGCTTACTCAACACACCCACGCGCGCGGCGACTGATTGATGCAATCCGGTGTGCTTTCTGCTTGGGCGACCCCACCGCCCGTCCACTTGGGCTGTGGGTGCATCATCATCATACGTGAGGCAGGCATGACGGCTAGCACCCCCACTATCCTACAAAACCTCACCCGTCCACCCCCCCTCGCCTTCTCTCCTCCCCATCTTCTCCCATCGACAGCCTGCCCACCATGCCGTACGGAAAGACCGATGAGCTCGCCATCAACACCATCCGAACCCTAGCGGTATGTTGACCCGTCTGCTTGTGTTGCCCTGTCGCCGCTGCTGCCCCGCTATTATCACCACCACCACCACCGGCACCGGCAACAACAACAACAAAACAGCAGCAGCAGCAGATCCCCGCGCCCCACTCAATAGCTGACTGTTGGCCGCTCTACAGGTCGATGCCACATTCCAGGCCAACTCGGGCCATCCGGGCGCCCCCATGGGCATGGCCCCGGTCGCCCATGTCGTCTTCAACAAGTTCATGACCTTCAACCCCAAGAACCCCAACTGGGTCAACCGCGACCGCTTCGTCCTCTCGTACGTGCTTTTTGCCCTTTCTTTTTTCTCTCGCCCTTTCCCAATGCGCAATGGCGGCCAATCAAGCCGCGCCCCGCGTTTTACACAACATGACGGCTGACCCGCGCCCGCAGCAACGGCCACGGCTGCATGCTCCAGTATGCGCTGATCCACCTGTTCGGCTACGATGTCAGCCTTGACGACCTGAAGAAGTTCCGCGTAAGTCACACGCCTTGCCCGGCCACGCTTCTTGGGCCAGAACGACTACTGAAAACTGCTCGCAGCAAATCGACAGCATCACGCCCGGCCACCCCGAGTCCCACGACACTCCCGGTGTCGAGGTCACGACCGGCCCTCTGGGTCAAGGTTTCGCCAATGCCGTCGGTCTCGCCATTGCCGAGAAGCACACTGCGGCCGTCTTCAACAAGCCCGGCTACGAGCTGATCAACAACCACGTATACATGTTCTTCGGTGATGGCTGCGCCATGGAGGGCATTGCCAGCGAGGCGGCTTCAATGGCTGGCCACTTGAAGCTCGGCAACCTCATTGCCATCTACGACGACAACCACATCTCAATTGGTAGGCTTCCCCCGCCCGTCTGAGCAAGGGTGCTTTGAATCTGACTATTGCAGACGGCGACACTAAGTGCGCCTTCACTGAGGACGTCTCCAAGCGCTTCGAGGCCTACGGCTGGCACGTGCAGCACGTGCCCAACGGCGACACCGACCTCGAGGGCATTGAGAAGGCTATCGCCGAGGCCAAGAAGGTCACGGACAAGCCCTCGATGATCAAGCTCACGACGACCATCGGCTTCGGCTCTGTCCTGCAGGGTACCGGCGGTGTCCACGGCAACCCTCTCAAGGCGGACGACTGCAAGCAGGTCAAGGAGAAGTTTGGCTTCGACCCGGAGAAGATGTTCCAGGTTCCCCAGGAGGTCTACGACATGTACCACAAGCACGCCGCCGAGGGTGCTGCCGCCGAGGAGGAGTGGAACAAGCTCTTCCAGAAGTACGGCGAGGAGTACAAGGACCTCCACGCCGACCTTGCCCGCCGTCTGACGGGCGACCTGCCCGAGGGCTGGCAAAAGGCGCTCCCTACATACAAGCCCACGGACGCTGCTATTGCGTCACGAAAGCTCTCCGAGTCTGTGCTCGAGGCCATCCACGACGTGGTTCCCGAGCTGCTCTCTGGTTCTGCCGATCTGACGGGCTCCAACAACACGAGGTGGAAGAAGGCGGTCGACTTCCAGCCTCCTGAGCTTGGTATTGGAGAGTGGTCTGGCCGCTACCTGCGATATGGGGTGCGTGAGCACGCCATGGCTGCCGTGATGAACGGAATGTCGGCGTACGGCACCATCATCCCCGCTGGTGGAACTTTCCTCAACTTCATGTCATATGCTGCGGGTGCCGCCCGTCTGTCTTCGCTCTCGCATCAGCGTGTCATCTACGTTGCGACGCACGACTCGATTGGTCTCGGAGAGGACGGGCCCACTCACCAGCCTATTGAGACTCTTGCGCACTTCCGCGCTCTGCCCAATATGATGGTGTGGCGCCCCGCCGACGGCAACGAGTGCTCTGCCGCATACTACATGGCGCTGACGTCCAAGGGCACGCCTTCGATCCTGGCCCTGACGCGCCAGAACCTGCCGCAGCTTGAGGGCTCGACGCTGGAGAAGGCCATCAAGGGAGGCTACGTAGCGCTCGAGGACAAGGAGGCACAGATTACGCTGGTTTCGACTGGTTCCGAGGTCTCTCTCTGCCTGGAGGCGGTCAAGACTCTCAAGGAGCAGGGCATCCCGGCGCGTGTTGCTTCGCTGCCTTGCTTCGAGGTGTTTGATGCGCAAGACAAGGAGTACAAGATGTCGGTCATCCCCGGCGGCATCCCGTCGCTCAGCGTGGAGGTCATGTCGACGATGGGCTGGGAGAAGTACTCGCACGAGCAGTTTGGGCTGAACCGGTTTGGTGCCTCTGGCCCATACAAGGAGGTGTACAAGGTAAGCACGCACGAGATGGCTGTGCAGGGCGAGGCGGATGCTAACGGCCAGTGCAGAAGTTTGAGTTCACGCCCGAGGGCATTGCCAAGCGGGCCAAGGCGACGATTGACTTCTACAAGGAGGTCAAGCCTCTGCGGTCTCCTCTGGACCGGGCTTTCCAGCAGCTCATCTGAGTGCGTGGGCAGCAGAGGGCGTGGCTGGTGCAAGGACGAGGGTGCAGAGCATTGTCGTTGGACCACGATGAGTGACAGAGTGATAAGCGGCAGCCCGCTTGGACGACACGGAGGAAAGATATCAGCCGAATGCATAGAATGTGTTCCTTGTGACCGAGTGCTGGGTGTGATTGATGGTGCTAGTGGTGATGTACTATGACTATTGCCATGCTGGTGCGAGCACTAGTCGCAGTGCACAAGTGTCGGTAGCCATGGCCGAATGACGGCGTGGGAGGGGCGGGGCGCCTTCCTCGCCGGCGCCGGCGCGGCAGCCAACTTTTTTGCGACATCATCGCCGCCACCACGACGCATGGCTAGCATGTCGCGCACCGGCCGAAGCAATGTTTCCACTGCCGCCAGCAGCACCAGCACCAGCAAAAGCTTCTTCTCCGTCCCCGCGCCCATCAAGCAGCTTTTCGACCAGTTCCCGCTGCTCACATACCCCGTCAACCAGTCTCCGCAACGAGCACCACAGCACCGCCATGCACACGTCCTGTATGTCTTCACGACCGAGCACGGCGCCATTCGAGGCGCCCCCTCGCATAACCCGGCATGTCTGAAGTGGCAGGTCAGTACATGGCTGCCCAATGCATTGCCCCGCTGCATGCGCTCACCGCGTGCAGGCATATCTCCACTTCTCGAGAATCCCGTTCCGCATAGCCTCAGCGAACAACCATGCGTCGCCGAGCGGCTCGCTGCCGTTCGTCATGCCTAGGCCGCCCGACGCATCCAAGCAAGCACAGCCTGTTGCATCGGGCAGACTGCAGCGCTGGGCCATGAACAACAGCGACGAAGCCATAGAAGAGCCAGGAGACGGGCGATACGAGGCATATCTGAGTCTGGTAGACCACCGCATACGACGGGCCTGGGTATGTCTGCATATCAAAACACGTCTGGGCCACGGCTGACCTTGTCCAGCTCTACACGGTCTATCTCTCGCCCAACTCGGCCACCCTTGCCGAGCCTCTGTATATACTCCCCACGTCGCGCAATTCTCTTGTGCGTCTCGCCATATCCCGCCAACTACGCCTAGCAGCCGAGGCCGAGCTCCTCAAGTTCTCGAGCGTCATCAGTGACGAGACGCTGTACAACCAGGCCGCCGAGGCATTTGCAGCGCTCGAGACGCTGCTGGGCAACGACGACTGGTTCTTTGGGGCGCAGCGACCGGGCTTATTCGATGCCAGTGTCTTTGCCTACACGCATTTACTCTTGGACGACGGACTGGGCAAGGGCTGGGTGGACACGCGTTTGCGCGAAGCGCTCATGGCGCGCAAACGCCTGGTCATGCACCGAGAAAGGATTCTGACGCAGTATTTCGACAAGACATAGACAGACTCGCAGGGCCTGGTGGCGTGTATGCTCGACGGCTGTAACAACACTAACAATGAGACACGATTGCTGGCATGCTGGGCATTCCCCACGCGTGCTCTTGAACCATTGGCGTGTACAAAATCAGGTGAATTGGACTTTGCCGCACACGGCCAAGATGGTTAGCGCGAGCCAGAAGGCGAGCGGCACACCGGTGAGTCACGCCATGGGAGCCTGCACGACATATTGCCTAATTGGGTAATGCTGGATAATACATAGAGACGACGCCGGCCACCCGACATGGACACGACGGATACCCTACACCTAGTCGTGCAAAGCAAAAAAAAAAGTTGAGACCATGACCCAACCAACATCCATCAACATGACGTTTGATACTTCACTCGTTGACGTGAATCCGCCGCCTCGCATCGAGCACATGCCTACACGCGACACCTACAACCAGTGGGCCTCGGTCTACGACACAGACGGCAACATGCTGCAAGCCATTGACGATGTCGAGCTGGCCACTCGTCTACCAGACTTTCTCTCTCAGGTGCTGCGCAGCATGGCCCATAATGGTGGAATGCAAGAGGTGCGCGTGCTAGATGTCGGGTGTGGCACTGGACGCACTACAGCCAAGTTAGTCCAATACAACTGGCATGGACAAGCAAAACACGTCCATGTCACTGGCATCGATTTCTCTCAGGCAATGTTGGATGTTGCTCGCACCAAGCTGACGCGCGAGAAGCTCCATCAAGGGGGCGCTGAGGAAAGCAGGGCCAAAGTACGCTGGAGGCTGGAGTGTGGCGATGTTTTTTCTCCGCCGCTGGCATTCTCCCTCGAGCCACAGCACGCCATTGTTTCCACTCTGGTCCTTGAACACGTTCCCTTGGCAACTTTCCTGTCTACCGTCGCCTCTCTGCTTGTTGTTGGTGGAATGGCCCTCATTACCAACATGCATGCCGACATGGGGCGCACTAGCCAGGCGGGCTTTGTCAATGCAAACGGCGTCAAGATCAGGGGCCAGAGTTTTGTGTATACCGTGCAAGAGACGGTACAGTCGGCCAAGGAGAGCGGGTTTGAGGTCTTGGGCACGTGGGAGCGAGAAGTCACGAGGGAGCATGTGGATGAGAAGGGAGCGAACATTGGCGAGAGAGGCAAGAAGTGGGTGGGTATCAAGGTGTGGTATGGTCTGGTGATTCGGAAGGTCAGGTAGAGGTGGGCAACTGGCCTTACTGCATGTACTTAGCTTTTTTTCTTTTTTAGTCAAGTACGTAAAAAAAAATCTCACAGGTGGTATTTGTTGTGAATTTACACTGAAAACAGGCCTCTTCTTCATTGCTTCCTAAACTGCACGTGTGGGTCAGCATTGAAGTTGTTGTGCGATAATTTAATAATTAGTTAATTACTGCAGGACGACTGGTCCCTCCAAAATCATCATGACGTCAATCGCCATGCTTCATTGTTGGTCACTTTTACTAAACTACGACGTAGAGGCTCGCTCCAAAGCCGCCTTCATCAACACACGCCTTCACTCGACTAACATACTTGTACTGCAATGGAATCGCTCCCGGTAAACAACAAGGCGGCCGGTGAGCCCGAAAGCACGTATAACCGCGCTCTTGAGACGGGTGCTGCAGCAACTCAAGTACAATTTGGGGACCTGACAAACTATCACGACTATGGCTAACTAGACAGAACTTTGCTCCCGTAAACAGAGTATGCGCTCATCTCAACGCCTTCCATGCCTACGCCCATGATGCCAAGCGCGATGCGGTAGAAGCAAATCACTACTGTGCCCACGTCAACGACGAGGTCCGCCAATGCATACTGTACGACTCGCCTGAGCCGGGAGCGCGCATCATTGGAATTGGTACGTCACTTGTGCGTCTGGACTCGGGGGCAAGACTAAGCGTGGTACCAGAGTACATGATTTCGCCCAAGTTATATGAGACTCTGTCGGCCGAGGAGCAGAGGCTGTGGCACTCGCACGTCTTCGAGGTCAAGTCTGGCATGCTGATCATGCCGCGGCCCACAGGCGTGCCAGAGGCTGCGTGGGAAGTGGCTGAAAACCGCGAGATGGAGGAGGTTGTCGAGCTATATGGCAAGATTTACCATTTGTGGCAGACAGACCGAGGGGATAAACTACCGCTGGGGCCGCCGCAGCTCATGACTAGCTACACGGCTGCGGACCAGATGCCGGATTTTGAGAAGAGGATGCAGGACAGGGATGGCCGGTTTGCGAGTGATTACAAGAGGAAGAAGGAGGTCAGGAAGTATATTGGAGTGCCCAAGATTCATGAGAATGCCGATGCCACGTGGGCGAAGGGGGGACTCGGTCATTGAGTGCAGTCGTATCCAGACTGTCGCATCATGGCATCATGAGGTTGTGTTCTGAAGCACCTCGATGCCGGCCGGGTCCTGCTTCTGCTGCCGCCCCATGAGTTTGCCCAAAACGTCCTTTTCTGTGTTGCTGTCTTGGGTGTCGCTTTCACCGTCCGTGTCGCTAGTCGCATTGGCGTCTTTCTCCTCGAGGACGCCGAGCCCCAGATCCTGGCTGCAGTTAGCCTGGCGTCGTCTCACGGCACAGCGCAGCGCAGCGCAGCGCAGCACTCACCATTTCAATATACGGCTCGCCGTCTTGCTGGTCCCCGGCATCCAGACTCCTGAGTGTGCCCGCCTTTTTCTGAGCGTCGAGCTCTTCATTGGCGGCCTTGAGCTTGGGCAGGAAATCCTTGAGAAAGCCTCTGATGTCGGGGCCCATTTCGAGTGCGCTCAGCTTCATGGTTGGCTTATTGCCTCTGTTGGCGCGCAGGTTTACGACGCCGTCTGGGCCTGCTGGCTCGTCGAGCGCCATTTCTGTGTCGTCGGCACTATCATCGTCGTCGTTGTCGTCTTCCTCTTCGCTTGAGCTCTCGTCGCTGCTGGGCTCTTCGCTCGACTCGGACAGGGTGCTGTCGCTGTCTGACGTCGTATCGTGACCCAGCGTTTTGGTCGTTGTTTTGCTGCTGCTGGCAGCGCCTGCGGATGCAAGGGTCGAGGGCGGCGACATGGACGGCGACATGTGGTGGTGAATGGCATGCGGGCAAAAAAGAAGATGCGTACGTCACCGCGCGCTTGCCCGCGTCCACGTCGGCGGCCATGTTGTTCCGGGCCCGGCGGCCAATCCGCATCGAGTGCTTGGGCAGCGCGTATCCATGTGCATAGAATACTGCCACATGCATATACACAATATTATTCGGCGGGCGCATGCAAATGCATTGCACAGGTGACATAAGCGTGTGGCTGCGCGTGGCTGCGTGTGGCTGGTGGGCTCTCATTGGCGCCAGCAGGGGGGTCTTGAAACGGCGTCTTGAAACCTAGCCAGAGCGGGCGCCTGCATCGCTGACCTGGTCCCAGTCCTGTACTTATCCCTTCCCGGGGTCCGTTGAGCCTCTTAAAGGTCCAGCTGGCCTGACACGCATATCCCACCTCACTCCCACTTGCCCTCGCTCTCGCTCTTCTGGTCAATCTCCTTCTGCTTCTTCGTCTTCTCCTTGACCCTCGCCTGGCCTCTTCACGACACCAGCAGTGCCACTGCCCCGCTTCAGCCATACATTCACGCAACCGATACCCAAACCCTCGGCCTGTGTCTACGAGAGAGAACACCAAATCGGCTTCTGTGTGCGTGTGCATTTTCCTTCTTCTCCTTTGCTTTGCCCTACTCAAGTCCCCCTTCAAGTCTTGCTTTTAGCTGGCTACATCTTGTTTGCGATCAACCCCCCTCCCAGCCCATCTCCTACACTCGGTCTGTTTACGTCCAAATCACATTTCACCCACCCATTACACGACACTGGGCTGACATGTACATCAGGCCTGCTAGAAATAATTTAAATTCAAACTTCTCCCTTGCCTTTGCGACGCAACCTTGTGTTTTAAATCTAGACCAAGGACGCTAAAAAGTTCCGGTCAGGCCCCTACCATCGACAAAAGCAAACGTCTCCTTTCCGTGCGTTTGATATCCGTGAGCAAGACGCTGCAGAACCAAGCTCGACGCTCCCATCACATTGCCCATCATGGCTGGCCGTTTCCCCGCACTGAGCACCTCGAACCTCCCTGCCGCTTCGTCTGAAGAGCAGTCGGCAACCGCATCGCCTGCCCGAGGCACGGCTATGCTCAACTCCATCTTCAAATCGGTCCGCGTTCCCGAGTTTCGCTTCAAGTGGATGTTTTGGGCCGAAAAGGGCCAGCAAGCACCGCCCAAGGACAAGGCGGCGGCATCAGAAGAATACCTCACCCGCCCCAAGCCGCTGGGTGAGCAGATTGTCTCGGTCAAGGAATTCTACCAGCACTTCAACAACATCCCCGTCGAGAACCTCAAGCTGCGCGACTCGATACACCTCTTCCACCTGGGCGTGAAGCCCGTCTGGGAAGACCCGCGGAATGCGCGCGGAGGCGCATGGTACTTCAAGGTCAGCAAGGATGTCGCGGCACAATTTTGGCACGAGATGTGTCTGCTTGCCGTAGGCGACGTGTTGCAAGGAGCCGTTGAGACGAGGCGTGCTTGTGAGTCGATCCCGCACCCCTTTGATTCGCACTCGGTATGCTGACAGCAAACTAGCCTTCAACGACGACATCTGCGGCATTTCGTATAGCGTTCGCTGGAACGCGGTCCAGATTGCCGTCTGGAACCGGGATGCGGACAACGAGGAAGGCCGGCAGAAGCTTTTGGCTGTCATTCTCGACAAGCTGTCCGAGGAGCTGCGGCCAAAGAAGGAGGATAGCTACTGGTACAAGGCGCACAAGGAGCACAAGGGCTTCATCGAGCAGCAGTGAGAGAATTGCGGATTCAGGCTTGGGACGGGGAGAGGATAGTGTCGAGCCTCTGATGTGTGCATACAACAACCGCCGTCCACGAACAATAGACATGTTGATTCCACGCGCCATGTTCCTTTTGCACGCGGCCTCTGACGCGCGAGGTCGTAGCGTAGCCATGTTCAGCTGAGCTCTCCATAATATATGCACCAGTATCCCGCAGCCTGTATCCCGTAGCAGCCACGGTGCCTGCGCCAATCACAGGCATCGTTCGCCGCACACGCACGGGCCACTTTGTAGAAGCATCCGCATCATGCACTTCTCACCATGACCGTTGCCCGCACCGAAGCCACTGTCGCCTCCCCCTCCCAACGTCAAGTCGTCCCAACCCGCCCAACATGGCCGCCATCCCCACGTCGCTCTTCCGATGGGTTGTCCCCGCCGCCATTGGCGCCAGTGTGGTGCAGTCGTCCATTTACGACGTCAAGGGCGGAACCCGCGCCATCATCTTCGACCGTCTCTCTGGAGTCAAGGAACAGGTGGTGAATGAGGGCACACATTTTCTGATCCCGTGGCTGCAGAGGGCGATTGTGTTTGATGTCCGCACCAAGCCGAGGAACATCAGTACCACGACCGGAAGCAAGGACTTGCAGATGGTTACTCTTACGCTCAGAGTGCTGCACCGACCCGAGGTCAAGCAACTGCCCAGGATTTACCAGGTACGCATGCAACGACAGCTGGGTGCCTGTGAAGAGTCGTGGGCGTCTTGTTGTTGTTGTTGTTTTTTTTTCTTCTTCTTCTTCCCCGCGAGGCAATATAACTAACCAATTGGCGTAGAACCTCGGTCTCGACTACGACGAGAGGGTCCTCCCCTCGATTGGAAATGAAGTGCTCAAAGCCATTGTCGCGCAGTTCGACGCCGCCGAGCTCATCACGCAGCGCGAGGCCGTCTCGAACCGCATCCGCACCGATCTTCTCAAGCGCGCCAACGAGTTCAACATTGCGCTCGAGGATGTGTCCATCACACACATGACGTTTGGCAAGGAGTTCACCAAGGCAGTCGAGGAGAAGCAGATTGCGCAGCAGGAAGCCGAGCGCGCGCGCTTTGTGGTGGAAAAGGCGGAGCAAGAGCGACAGGCAAACGTCATCCGGGCCGAGGGTGAGGCCGAGGCTGCAGATACCATCAGCAAGGCCGTGGCAAAGAGTGGCGATGGTCTCGTGCTGATCAGGCGACTCGAGTCGCAGAAGGACATCGCGCAGATACTGGCAAGGAACCCCAACATCAGCTACCTCCCCAGTGGCTCTGCTGGCGGCAACGGCAGCGGCTCCAACGGCGGCAGCTTCTTGCTGGGCCTGAGGTCGTAGACAACGGGCGAGGCGGAAAAGGCATAGCCAGCGTATCACCGGCGTATGACTCCTGTACACTATACCAATATACTAACAAGGGCACGATATCACCCTTCTCTATCAACATGGCAATACGTCTCCCGCATCCTCAGTGGCCCCGGCGCTTGTTCTTTCTATTTTTTCTTTTGACAAATGCACATGCAAAGGCGCGTTTTGGCATCAGACACATGTACACAAATAGCACAGAGGCCGAAGACCCTGACAGTTGAAGCCACGCCAGTATGCTGCTTAGCACATGCGAGGCGTCTAGACAGAGGCCTCTCCAGAAATGTCAAAAAGAAGAAAGTAGAGCGAAAAAGTCACAGAAATTGTCATTTCGCCGTCAGATGGTGTTTTGACACAATCTTCGCCTCAGGCTCGTAGGTTTCGGTTGCACAGCTATCCGCCGCGCGAACAAGACGTTGTTTATGCAATGCGCCAACCATGCTCCCACCATGGAAACACGCAGCCGCATTCGGGCTCGCACGCAGGGTACGCATTTGGCAGTCGGCCGCGTGCAGCTGGTGCAGCTGTTTCGTGTCATTGCGAGTAGGAAACTTGGCGCGCGCGCTGTGGTTGAGTTGCGCCTTCCCTGGCTGCAAGCCTATTTTTGCACCTTCGCACCTTCGCACCTCTGCACCCTCGCACCTGCGCTCGACTCACTCGGCAGCAAGCTCTCCTCTCCTCTCTCCTCTCCTCCTCTCCTCCCCCTTCCCCTTCCCTCCCCCCCCTTCCCTTCCCCCCTCTTCCCCTCCCCCGCCCATTTCATCTTCTCTCATCTGGCAGCCGTCCCAAAATGTCAAACTGCCACCTGCCGCCATGCTTCCTTGGGACACATGGCTCGCCGTAATGTCCCCAATGAGACGCCTCTGCGCAATCGGCGTTCCAGCCTGTTTCAGAGGGCTGCTGCACTTTCGATGGCGGGGGAACGTCGTTCCATCCTGGTAGCAGATCCCGACGAACGACAGACATGGAGGAGACGACTGTCCAAGGCCGTTTGTCATGACGGGGCATAAACAAGACGCCGGCTCTGAAGGGCTGAAGGCTTCATCCCAAGGCACCGACAAAACAACGGCGGTCGGGGGCCACTGGTGCACGCATGGCGGGCAAAGATGCAGCGCAATAGAGGAACACACCGGCTGCGCCACGTCCTCTGCCATGGAGCGTGACTTGGTCCATGGCCAGGGTACCACGCAACGATAGGACGAGAGCAGCCGTGTTGAAGATGGCGTCGGAGCCCCAGGCTGCTCTCCGGCCTCTCTGCCGTGGCTGTGCAGCCCAGCATGCCCATGAAGCAGCAAATCACACACGCTGTGGCCAGGCAGCGTGGCTTGATGGCCTGGATTGCATCATGGAAGGCTCACCGGCAGGCTCTCTCAGTCGTGCTCCGCCCGCCATGGGACGCGACTATATACATTATGACAACCTTTGCGAGGGAACGGGGCGCAACGGTTCAGTATACGTCTTCTTCTTACGTTGTCGGACCGCCAGCCTCGCTTAGCCATGGCGGAGCAGCAGCAGCAGCAGCAGCGCAGCAAGCAAACAAGCATCCTTCTTACCTTTTGCATTCTCCAATTTGTCCGGCAGCTCCGTCGGCGTGTCAAGCCGCGTGTGCGTGAAGGCTCAATCGACACGCGCAGCCTTGGCATCACGCTCCCAGGCGTCTCCAGCGCGCCATCACCGTCGATCAAGGTCCAGGATGCGAAGCAGATGCGGCGAGCAGCCCACGGCGTGTGCAAGAGCCAGTGCCAGCACCACGACAACCCGGCCTTGGTCCGATCGTCATGCCACTTGCACACGCCGGCTTCGGCTGCTCCCGCAAGTCGAAACCTGGCTGACGACAAGGTGCAACAGTATGTTTTTGGAAGCTTTTGTTTGGTTTCACCTACTAAAGTGTCGCCCGTAGGATGCTGTGCTCAGTCGACGGTAAACTCCATGCTACGGGAAACGCTTTTTCAACAACTGCAAGTAACAGCGCCCTCTTTCTCAAACACAACAATGCATCCATTGTTGAGGGGCGTTCCATGAGCGAAACCATCCAGCTCCTGGCCGCTGTGCACGACGCCGTAAATGTGCTTTTTGACTGTCGCGAGCAATACGGCGACGACTGGCTGCTGGCCCAGGGACTCGATGCGGGCCTGGTGCTGGATGAAAACTTCATAGCCAACTACGAGCACCTGCTGCTGCGCCTGCAGACGGACCTTGTCGACGCTTTGTCGCGCAGGGCGCTCGAGGAGCTGCTTCACGGCAGCCACGACAAGAAGCAACGCAAGCTGCTCGGCTGGTTTACTGAATTCGCCGCCAAGCCACAGGCCCTCAGTACCTCGTTCCCATGGACCATCAAGCCTTCGCTGGCCGTCCTGTGGGGGGTCTGCTGGATGTACTACGACCGTCCGGTGGATGAGCGGAAAAGAAGCGGCAGCAGAGACCGCGTGCCCCTCGACTCAGTGCTGCAAAATATCCAACTCGCGTGGGATACAGGTGCATCTTCAGACTGTAGGTGTTGCAACTCTCGTCGCCCGCCTAGTGGCTCTCTGTACCCAGCCGGACAAGCCCCCATGGCCCAGCGACTAACGCATTGTAGACGTCAGCCTCGGGCGCCAGCTGATTGGCGAGCCCTCGCAACACGATGCCCATGCAGCAAACATGGGTGTGGGCCTTGAGCACGACATGTTCCAGGCACGAAACACGGAAACCTGGGAGTCCGATTTGGCTCTCGACGGCCGAACGAGCAGGCTGCCAGCCTTGGTGGTGAGCCAGGCAGGGTCAAGGGCGGATCCGTTGCCGCTTCCAAGTAAGTGCCTAGTGTCCCGTGTGTGTTTGACTCACGCCTTTACTCCATACCCAGGTTTCAGCCTGGATACGTTGTGCAGCTGGGGCTAACGATTGCAGACCAAGATACTTATTTCGACGTCGCCTCCCCTTATGGCCATGTAGTATCGCCCATTAATAATTTGTATTCGCCTCACAGTCCAGGCACTGCTGCGCCACTCAAGGTCTTTCCGCACCTTGGCACCCACCATCACCACAACCCTTGGCTACAAGCGTTGCCACCTCAAGACACTCCACGTCATCTGATCACTCCTGCGCACAATCCGACTACCACAGTCACCGGAACCCCGGAGAGTCAATTCCTTGCTCCGCCACAAAGGGCATTCGCGTCCTCTTCTTCTATATATCCACCAAGTTGCCAACCTCAGGCCCCGCCACTGAACTTGCATCCTTCCTACTTCCCCTACACTGATCTCTCCTACATCATGACGGATCTAGCCCCCAGCCCTGCGACCGCTCCGGCCCTGCACGAGCACAAGCGGACTGCTTCAACTACTTCGACCACCTCAACCACGTCAGTCTCTGGCGACATGCCCACTCCAGTCAGCATGGGCTGCCCACGTTCTCCCATAACATCTCCCACTGCTGGAGAAGCACAGCCAGCAGCTCCCAGCCCGCAGCGATCTCACAACAGAAGTTTATCCATAGATTCGTCTCAAGATGGTGACGACGACGGATCGCTACGGAAGAACCACAGCTATAAGCGCGCCGAGGAGCCGCCGCGCAACCAAGACGGCAAGATGATCTGCAAATACCAAGAATGCAACGGCGTATCATTTGATCGCAAGTGCGAATGGAGGTAAGCATGTTTGAAAATCACTCATAGCAACGACGGGTTGTACTAACTCTGACTACAGCAAACACATGGACAAGCATGACCGGCCTTACAAGTGCAATGCCAAAGGATGCGAAAAGCTCCAAGGATTCACGTACAGCGGCGGGCTTTTGCGGCATGAGCGCGAAGTGCACAAGCTGCACGGCGGTACCAAAAAGTGCCTTTTTTGTCCGTTCCCCGACTGCAAACGCAGCTCAGGCGCCGGCTTCACGCGGAAAGAGAATCTTGCTGAGCACATCCGCCGCGTACACCGCAGAACATCAATGTCAGCAGACTTGCATGGCTTGGTGATTCGTCGCGACATGGTTCGGCGTGAGATGGAAGGGTCGCCCATCCCTGAGCCAGGCGAATCCGAGTCGCCGTACAGCCGGGCCCTGGAGTTTCGTGAGGAGGACGAGATGAGCCTGAAGCGCAAGCGTGCCGCCTCTGACTCTGGGCCGACTGACCGTGCCAACGACGAGATGCGCACTGAGATTAAGCGTCTGCGCCAAGAGAATGAAGAGAAGGACTCGCGACTGAAGCAGCTGGAGCAGGCCGTCATGGCGTTGCAGCAGCAGGGCCGCAAGTAAGAGAGGGAGAGAGAGAGAGAGAGAGAGAGGCCAAGGTCTGGATACTTTGACGCTCTCGGTCTGTTTGCATTGCAGGCGTCGGATTAATTTGGGAGCCTTTTTCTGACTGCATTTTTCAAGGGCAGTTTTTTGGGGGTTTCTTTGTTTATACTTTCTTTCGCTACGCTCATTGTAAATACTACTGGAGCGAGTTGACCACATGTAGACGTTTAAGGGTAATTTGTTATTGGAGCACTTGTTGGCATGGCTGGAACATGGACCACCACGAGATGACGTTATATCAAGACTGCAATGCTGGGGAAAGGCAATAGGAAGAAGGGGGGATGGGAATGGGAAACCGCTCGCTCAGATTATTTAGGGATGACTATACCACATGTAGTTTGAAAGTAAAATGATGTTGTCGGCTATTATTACTACTATTGAACTGGGAAAAGAATCAGCTGTGATGTGTGAAGTCGGGGGCAAGCGGATGGGGATGCACATGGGCGATGAGAGAGTATGGCAGGGCTCGTTGATGCCTAATGGCGTGCCTGGCAAGAGGGCAAAGGGCGTATGCTATGCGAGACGGGGTGGGCGAGGGGCAAGTAAGACGGGCCCCAGACACAGGAGAAAGAGGGTATTGTTGTCATCATGGCCATGGCCATAATCAGAATAATAATGACGATTGACTACTACTCCCTGTCATGCGCCCTTCGGACCGTGGATGCTGGATGTTGGCTGGGGGGGGGGGCGTCGAATGTCATGCAGACGTTCGCAGGAACAAGGCAGCCGTTTGCGGCTAGTTTTGGCCGGCCACGTGCAGTCAAGCCAAGCGAAGCGAAGGAATGTGCAAGCAGCAACAGGCCTTGTTCTAGCCATCTGTCACTCTCGCTCTGGATGAATGCATTGTTGTGTTTCTGTTTGCATGGCGTAAACAAGCCTCGGGCTTACACGGCATGTGTAGTATACCCCTCCCCACACGATTACCGCTACCATGTCGCATAGTAGGGCTCCGATCGGTTCCGCAACCAGATGCGAGGTTCCGGGCGCATCCTACTTGCTCGCTCCCTTAACCTTGGTGCTATTCCGACATGGGACACATGCACCAGCACTGCCAAAGGAAACACGAGCGAGAAGCAGAGGCGAGTCGAGTCATACACGACTAGGTGTACGCCTACTGACTGGACTGGTGAGTGACTGGTTGTTGGGAATTGCCCAGCAGCCCGGCATTTGCTGGCTCTTGTGCCTGGCTGCATAGTGCTGTGAGTGATTGGTCCATGGGGTAAGCATGTGACAACGTGTTGTGTTACGTGTCACCGTGTTGGGTGCCTGATGTGTCGTGTTGTTCTTGTTTTTTTTTGCCGCTTTTAGGCAGACGAAAGGAAAAACAAGAGGGAGAGAGGGAGAGAGATGCCTTGGAGCTACTAGACGAGCATGGTGGCTGTGGCTGTGGCTGTGGCTGTGGATGGTGGGGACATGGGCGGCCGCGTGGGTGGCAAGGGTCCGGGGTCTAACCAGCCGAGCCGAGCGCCGGGGGGGGGGGGCGTTTGGCAGCCTAGAACTCTTTGGCAAAAGTTATTCGTCCTACCACTAAGCGGCTATCTAGCCTACTACTTAGTAAGAGTCTATACTAGTATAAGTGTATTTAAACTCTATAAAGTTAGTACTATAATATAATAACTTAGTACTAAATAATATAACTAACTTAGTAACTAAAGAATATTTATTTAGGTGCTAGAAAGATATAGAAGAAGATTTTCTTTTAGATATAAGTAAGACATATAAAGCATCTATAGCTAGTGTAAAGTAATTTAAGTTTTTATATATAATGTTTGTGATGCTAAGAAAAAGTAGCACACTTAGTAATGTGGTGTAACGGCGCAGGTAAGGCAGGTCGGATCTGTTTCGGTCGTAGGATCACTCAGAGGCATATGGGAGTGCGTGGGATCACAAAGAGCCTAGATTTAACAAGCCACCTATAGGCCTTGTACGAAAGGATATCAAAAGTCTACAGAGCTAGCTACAGGGAGTGTCTCAATATATACCTATCCTAGTCGGGTCCGAATTCGGATCCGACCTCGGGCGAATGGCTGATGAAGGGCGGCAGGTACTTCCTCCGATCCGGCTCTGGGATTGGCTCAATACTTGGCGAAGTTGTAACATCGTTACATGTGGCCTGCTTAGTGATGGAATACGTTATATATTATATAGTAATAGTATAAGTGCCTTAAAAACTACTAGCTTACTTAAAATAAAAATACTAAGCTTTTATAGTATAAGAGTTATAGCCTATCCTCTTATAAGTTCTATAGTGCTATTAACCTAGTAGGGCCCTTTCTTAACTACCCTTACTACGTGCCTTCTTTAATGTTGTACAACTAGTAGAACTACTTTTAGCTACCTACAATGCCCCTACACTAAAGTCTAGTGTCCTACCTATCTAAATTTGCTTTCTTTTGCGCCCTTAGCGCTTTATTACTACTACTAATTGCTCTTTAAGCTCTCTTACGCAGGCCTTTAAAAGCATATTCTTATATAGCATCTTTTTAGCCCCTTTAATAAGCTTTAAAAAGCCTTTTTATATAGTAATTAGCAATTGTATAAAAGACTCTCTTATAAGCTTTAATTATAACCTAAATATTTCTAAATTACTTAGTATTCTTAATATCTAAGGTATTTCTAGCTAAGCTTCTTATAGTAGAGTATAAAGGCGTAAGTTAAGGCAATTAATAACTCTCTACGCGTTAAGAGAGACTAGCCCTACTACTTTAAAGGCCTTTTTATAGTTATTAGACATAAATATATTAAAAACGCATTTTAAAAGGCTAGAAGAAAGCGCTCTTTATTAATATACTAGATATAGTAGCGCACTAAGTCTTATACACGTTAAGAGTACTTCTACTTAAGAGGTAAAAAGTAAATAATATTAAGTAGCTAAAGTATATATAATAAATAAGTAAGTATATAAAAGGTAAGGATCTTTTTTAGAAAGTAGTAATTCTTAAATTCTTAGTTGAGGTAGCTTTTATAGCTATTAAGGATAAGTAGCCTATATAACCCTACCTAACGCGTTTTTATATGCTCGTTAAAGTGCTTTAACTATATAAGACTAAGCTTATTATTTGTCTAGCTATTTTCTAATACTAAAAGCTTCTAGTTGTATAGTATATCCGCTTCTTTATACTATATAGAGATATAGACGCGTCTTTTATATATAATAAATAGCAGAGTAGCGTATCCTATAGCGCAGATACTCTAGATAACTATAACCTACTCGCGATTGCCTAGCTGCGTAAGAGTAGGCCTTGTACGACGCTCTGCGCCTATAACTACCTTTATTAAGCTAATTACGCCTATCTAAAAGCTAGTTTTATTAAAGTTATAGATGTTGTCTAAATAAACTCTATACTTCTTAACTATCTCTTATACAAGCTTAAACTACACGTTAATAATCTCTAAATCCTCTTGTTAAGTTCTTTAATAATTCTTTGCTGAACTATGGGCTATTCTAAGCTTATCTATATAAGTAATAAACTACTCTACCTAGCATTTACCTAAAGGCTCACTATCTTATTTGCGTAGTAGTTTCTTCGCTATATGTACTACTCTATATAGATAGGAGGCAAATCCTTACGAGTCTAGGTTAAGAATATATTATACAATTGTTTGCTCTTTAAACTTAGTTAGCTTCTAGTAATTTAGCTATATTATAGGTTAAAAGGTAATTCCTTAAAGCCGCTTAGAGATCTACTAATAATAGACGTTATAGGCTACTATAGCGGGTTAAATACTCTTAAACTAGCCTATATAATAGGCTTAAATAGCTAGAGTAAGCCTACCTTCTTGCTAAGTTAATATCGCGTTCTATTATTAGGGCATTATCTCTTATACGTGAAGTTTGTGATGCTAAGAAAAAGTGGCACACTTGGTGATGTGGCCCGCTTAGTGAAGGAATACGTCATAAATTATTGAAAATTATAAATATTACTTGATTACTATATTACTGTTAAGCTATAATACTATTTATCTTATTAAAACTACTAAATAGCTAAATTACTATATAACTAAGTTAAACTTAGGAAAAATATATCTATTTAGAAAAGCTTTAATATTGATTTTAATAGCTTTAGTAAATAAAGTCATTTTGATAGGCTTAATAAACCTATAGCGCTAAAAGCTATTTTAGCTTCAGCTAATAAAGCTATTACTAGTAATATTCTTTTACTTTAGTATACTTAGCTAGTTAATAAGTATAAGCATTATTATAAAGCTTGTAGTAAGCTTTATAGTATTAGAAACTATAATTTTAGTAATTTATAAAAGACTTTAATATATACTTAAAAGTATAGTTTACTAATAAAAGTAGTAACGTCAAAGTATAGCGAGTGGCCGAGAATAGCGAGTGACCGAAAATGCCAAGCCCCCATCAACCTCACCACCGTTGCGCAACCATTACAGCGCAACAACAACACTAAATTGAAATTAGAAAAGGCTAATCTATTTAGAATTAACCTCTTTATCTTGCTTGCAGGTGCGCGAGTTGTGTCCAGTCTCACCGCAGCGTCTACAGCGCCTTTGCGACGGTTCGCCTACTTCAGCGCTCTCTCCCTTCTTTGCCTTCTTCCCACTACCACGCGCCCTAGACTCCTTTAGAGTTGCTAGTTTCTCTCCTTCTTTAATTGTTAGGGTCTCTCCTTTCTGTAGCCGCTTTCTTTTGTGTGATCTTCTTCGCGTGGCGGCTTTATTCGCTGCTTTAAGCTTAGAGACCGATTTCTTGACTAACACTAACTCATGCGCAATAGTAGTCGCACCTTTAACTAGGTTTTTAACAGCACCTAGCATACTTGTTGGTGAACTATCTAGATGCATTTGAATCCTCTGCTTCACTAGCGTCGATTGCAGCCCTATTTCTAGGGTGTTGCTTGGGGTTTGCAACTGCTAGTGTAGATTTTTAGCAGCAGGTGGTGAAGGGGTGCGCAGCTTAACATCCAGCTTTGATGTCACTACCTCTGGGTCGTGTGGAACTAATCCAGCGCCTTGAAACCCTCCTAGGATATTATCCTTTGTAACTGTCTGAAAATAGGCTTGCTAGAAGGCTAGCAAGAACTCTATCTTAGTTATATAGTTGATCCTATTGCGCATTAGCTCCTCAGCTTGGCGCCCATATGCCCTCTTTAAAGGCGAAAAACACCCCACATCAAGAGGCTGCAGTAGATGGGAAGAGTGCGGAGGCATACATAGAGTAACAATCTTTGCTTCTGTGCAGTATTGCTAGAAGTTGACTAAGTTGTGGCTCTCATGACCGTCTAGAATGAGTAGGCGATAGGCTCTAACAGTACGCTCTTTTGTATGCCTGTTATAGTGCTCTAGCCACTTCATACTAAGCTCTTTTATTGTCCAGCTATTCTTAGAGACTACGAGAACCTAATCCCTAGGCAGGCTGTCTTCCTTGTACTAGGCAGAGAGGTGGTGCTTGCCCTGAAAGATGATAAAGGGTGGGATCGCCTAGCTAGCTGCGCTGACACAAACTACGCTAGTAACCCACTCTTTGTTGCCCTGCTGCAGAGATTTTAGCTTTAATTAACAATTAGAGGCTGTGACTACTACTAACAAGTTGTGCATGCCTATTATAAAGCCCGTCTTGTCAAAATTGTACATGTCGTTGTCCTGGATCCCATACTTGGCTTTAGTATTCTGTACAAGGCGGAACTAGCCCTGCACAAGCTCAGGATCTTCACAGAGGGCTCTCTTGTAGTTGTACTTTTAATTAAACTTTATCTTAAGCTCTAGGCGACGCTTTATGAATGCTTTAGGCTAGTTAACTAGCCCCACCACAAAGTGCGCGCGCGCCTTACAACCACCTCAACCTCAACGCGTCGTATCCCCACCACCATCGGCTAATATTGACGCTGCGCTTGCAGCTATTAATGCCCTAGGACCTGATGAGCCTTTTTCGTATACAGATATTGCAAAAAAATNTAGTGTTGTTCAATCTACGCTTACCCGAAGACACCAAGGCCTACACGCCTCACGCGCGATAGG
>NW_007360025.1:2445897-2457170 GCF_000359705.1 Exserohilum turcica Et28A | reverse complement strand
GCAAAACAACTTCAAAAAGCTATTAAAACTTCTCAAAGGGGTAGGAGAAGGAGCTACATGGCTCCTGCAAAGGCTACTCAAAAAAAGAAGCCTATCGCGAGGCCTCAAGGTGGTGAGGAGCCTCAGGGAGGTGCTGCAAGCTCACCACCTCCAACCTCGCGTCGCGGCCGCGCGATTAGAACTCCGTCTCGATTTCTATAGCTGTATATATATATTAAAGCCTATTGATCTCACCACCAAAATATATCGTGATAATATCTATTTGGTGTGGCTCTATAGCCTCGTTTTTGAGGTAGTTTTGGTGAGGCCGCGCGCGCACTTTGTGGTCGCGCGCACTTTGTGGTGGGGCTAGTTAGGGCCAACAGGGTCGCAGTAGCGGGCAGCTA
This sequence comes from Exserohilum turcica Et28A, assembly GCF_000359705.1. NCBI lineage: Eukaryota > Fungi > Ascomycota > Dothideomycetes > Pleosporales > Pleosporaceae > Exserohilum > Exserohilum turcicum. Next base: position 2,456,784 of record NW_007360025.1, on the reverse strand, counting down.
GCAAAGAATTAGCTAGATCTTTGATAGCAGAAAGGCGCAGCGGAAATCCTCTTACATTAAGATCAAGAATATTCTTAACAATTACCTCCTCTTCTGTTATAAGTAGTTTTATTAAGTTAGGCGAACAATCTTGTTAAGAAGGCTTTCCTGCGAGTCTTCGTCTTACGGTACGTTCAGGCACGTTGTAGAGAGCTGCAGCGCGTGGAATGTTAATTATCGCGTCGCATTTAATAGCCTGAATTGCAAGCTATACTTAAGACTCTTTAAAAGACTTTTTTGAATGAATTTGTTAAGACATCGCGAGTAGTAGTGAAAGTTGATGGGGGCTTGGCATTTTCGGTCACTCGCTATTCTCGGCCACTCGCTATACTTTGACGTTATATAATAGCTTTGTAAAAGTAAAAGCTATAGCTAAAGTAGAAGAAAAAATATGATATCTTATATAGTTAAGAACAGTGAAAAAGTAGAAGTAATATATAACTTTCTATAGTATATAACTATTTAAGTAATATTAAAAAGCTTAAAAACAGTATTATACTAAGTATATGAGCTAGTATGATATGATGAAAAATCAGCTATAAAACAAGTTTCCAAATTTGAGTAAAGAACTACATCATTTAAAAAAGTTAGTGAAAAATAAATTAAATAAAAAAAAGATTTTTTTAACTACTTATTAGTGAATATCATTCAAGTATTGATAAAAATTTTATTAAAAAGTACTAATAGTAGTACTAGCTAAAAGGTTAAAGTTAATTTAAGCTAACGTGGTTCACAAGTGAGTCGCTAACCCAAGCGAGTCGCTAACGCCCCACCACTACATCTACATCAACACGTTATCACAGTTTTTTATCACAGTCAATAAACTATTGCGATACACCAAATTAATTGTTAGAATCGCTACTATCACTTGCACTATTGATCTCAACTACGCAGGTACGAGCGTTGTGTCCAGTCTGCTTGCAACGCCCGCACCGCCGCTCTCCTTGCACCCTCTTCGACACACTCTCACCATCACCACGACTGCTACCCGCCTGTTTAGCTAATACTTCTTGTACTTTGCCTACAGTAAGAGTCTCTTCTGTCCGTACGTATCGCCGCTTGCGGCTTTTACGCTTATTTGACTCGTCAAGAGTCGCTTAAAGCGTACCTATTTCCTCCATCATAAGCGTCATTTTATGTGCCATTTGCTGGGCCCCCTTACTTAGCTGCGCGATCTGCTTAGTGAGTGAATTGGCAGAAGATCTACGGCGTTTTCTTATGCTCTTTTGAATGAGACTAATTTGAGACTTAACTTCGCGCGCGTTGCGTGGTGTCTGCGCCTGCTAGGCAGCGACCCGTCGTGGTGATTGACGAGGTGTCTGCACCACTACATCAAGCTTAGATAGCACAGCCTGTGGGTCGTGTGGGACTGGACCAGCACCTCTAAAGCTAGCTTGGATATTCTCCTTCGTGATAGACTGCTCAAAAGCAGCCTTAAAGGCTGGTAGGAAGGTTTCCTTGCTAATATAGTGGGTGCGGTTGCGTGCTAAGCCTAAAACAGCGTCGCCATACTTGCGCTTCAACGGCGAGAAGCAGGCGACGTTAAGGAGCTGTAATAGGTGAGACGAGTGTGGAGGCATGCAGAGAAGAATAATATTCTTCTCCTTGCAAAGATCTTCAAAATCGATAGAGCAGTGGCTCTCATGGCCGTCGATAATAAGCAGTTGATACCTACCTATAGTATGCCTCTTTGTATGGGTATTAAAGTGCTCTAACTAGGCAAGACTAAGCTAATTATTCGTCTAGCTATTAGGACTGACTTCAAGAACCTAGTTGGCAGGCAAATCCTTAAACTAGACGTTGATAAGCACCTTGCCCGCAAAGACAACGAAGGGTGGTATTTAGCGACCCAACGCGCCCACGACTTGGATCACAGTAACCCACTCACGGTTGCCTAGCTGTATCTGCTTCTTTTTCCTATCTTCTTCTAAGCTTGTAATTAATAACTATAATAAAATCTTGCCTATTATAAAGCTAGTTTTGTTAAAGTTGTAGATATCGTTGTCTATAATACCCCACTTCTGCCTTGTCGCCTAGACTAAGTCAAACCAGCGCTAGATAGCCACTAGGTCCTCGCAGGCGGCTCGCTAGTGATTATAGGGACGGCTCTAGCGCGTATGGAGCTCAGCAGTCCGCCTAACAAAGTTATTAACCTAGTTCTTGCCAACAGGGTTGCCACCACGCTCCTCTAATAGTTTATTGGCCATTGCTTGAACCTTAGCCTTTGTAGGCGCAAATCCTCGCGCAGACTCTTCAAGAATACGCCTAACAACAGCCTCCTCTTCTAGCTTATTCAAGCGCTTTAAATTTAGTTCGCAGTCGCGTTGATAGTGTCTTCTAGCGCGTCGGTAAAATAAAGTTATTTGAGTGACGCTATAGATCTTAGCAGCACGTTTAACACTCTTTACACGTTAGGAATTAATATTAGAAATAGCAAGTTAGATATTAGCTTTAGAAAAAGTTTGTTAAATCTAATGTGGTTAAGACATAACGCGTTGTAGTATGAACGTCGACGCGCAGGTGGGGAGGTGTCCGCTCGCTAGGGGTGTCCGCTCGCTTGTGAACCACGTTATAGCATTAAATAATATTAAAACAATATATAAAAGTCTAAATGATAGTTATAAAATAAAAATCTAAAAGATAAACAACTATATATTCATACTAAAAGCAAGATATAATAAAACTAAAGACATAGGCATTACTTAGGTAGATAGATAGCTAATAGTTTTAGTAATTACTATAGTTTAATAGCAATTTAAATCAATAGAATAGAAAAGTAAAACAATCTTAATAGTATTTATACTACCACTTATTGAAATATTAGCATTAAACATATATAGCATAAAGTATATAGTTTTTAGTAAAAAACGATAGTAACCAGATTATAAAAGGAAAAGCAAAATAAGTATTAAAGAAACTATAACTTATATAAGTACCAACTAAAAAAACCTTTCTTATTAATAAAGCTATAAAAGGACATAAATTAAGAAAAGATTGAATAAATCAATATTAAGAATAAGTAGTATAGACTTAGTTAAAATAAAACTCAAAATAGAATTAACAGATACTATAAGAGCAACGTTAGAAAGCTTTAAAGACTTTAGTAGCTAAGATACTCTAGCCTTTCTATAAAAGATCAAACTCTTGATAGTTTTTTAGAAAATAGCGTAGTTTATAGATTTGTTAGGCTAGAATAATAATATTAAGCTTATAATCTACCTTCTACTTCATTTAGTAAAATGTATCCCTATATTTAATAGAAATGATATCATAGCTTTTTCAACATAATATGAACGAATATAAAACTATTATAAGTTTTCAAAGGAAATAAAGATTAATTAGGTAGTAGCTTATTATAGAACCAAGTAGTGATTAAATATGTAGTCTGTTGAAGAATATAACGAAGCTATCAATAATAGATTTTAGTAAGACTTTTAAAAAGCTCTTAAAACGTTTTTCTATACTTATTATAAGTACTAGTAAAAAGAGTAAGCTAAATACTTCTAATAATAGCTAGTATACTATTAATAGTATATAGAAACAGTTATTTCAGAGTATTTAAAAGATTCTAAAATTAAAAGTAAAAAATATATTAATACTAAAACTATTGAAGAAGATAGGCGTAGTTTCTACTGTATTAAAGAACTACCTTTTAGATATACTATAAAAGTTATAAAGAAGTTTAATTTAAAGGTAAAAGAGCTAATATCTTTTAACTATAAGAAGATTTATAACTATTTAAAAAAGCGTGTAGAAGTAGTGAAAGAAGTAAGACTTTTCAACTTGGTAAAAGCTATCGAAGACATAAAGTGAAAAATAAAATTTACTATTAAACTTTCAAATAAAGCTTGAAAAGTCTAAATAGAGTAAAAAGAGGTTCTATCAGTATAGCCTCATCTCTTTTAATCAAGCAACTTTAATGAATTTAGTGAAAAAGTAAAATAAAATAAAAGTTAGGAAAAAGCACCTTTGGAATTAATACTAATTGGAGTAGAAGTTAACTACTTTATTAAGAAATTAATATAACTTATAATTGATAAAGCAAGCTTGAAAGTAGAACTATAGAGTCTTGTATAGAGTTATTAAAAGGCTAAGCTAATAAATGATTAAATAATTCGTAAGAAAGTTAGGCGTAAAGCTAATAAAAGAATATAACTCTATTAAGCTTACTACTTTACTCTAAGTAATACTTAGAATATTTTCTTCTAAGCTAATCACTAAAGCTATAAGGACCAGTAACCTATCTAAAGCTAATAAAATAGTAGTTAGTAATAGTAGAATACTAATAGCTACTACTTTTATAAAAAAATCATATATAAAAAAACCTTATACCTAACAGGCTTATTAATATAAGCTAGATCTACTTTGATAATAGGAAGTTACTTAAGTAGAGAATGAAAAACCTCTTATAAAAAGAAATTATAAGCTGAATAAGAAAAGCTTAGTAAGAACTCATTATTATCAACAATATTAAGTAAAAATAGCTTAGAAACAAAAACTCAATATCTACCCTATCTAGGTTTATAAAAGATATTTATCTTGTAGAGGTTATCTAAAATAATCTAATAACTATTTAGCTACAGCCTAATAATATAAAGATACTTATAGTGCAAGAAAAAGAGACATAATAAAGCTTATTAAGCCTTTTATCTAAAGATAAGTTAGACTTAAAGCTAACAATGATAAGGAGTTACTAATATAATATATCTATATTAGTGGTAACTATTACTAAGCTAGTGAAAAAAAAGCTATATCTTATAATTTAAGTAAAGTAGAGAAACTATACCCAAAAGGTTTTCAAAAGCAACTGAACCTAAAGTATATACTATAGAAAAAAAGCTATAATAACTATAATAAAGATTGCTATACTAGTATTAAAAGAAAAGATGAATTAGTTCAGTTTTAGTTAGATATACTAATATAAGACTAGAAAATAATAGATATAGAGCTTTAAAAAGATAATTTTAAAGTAGCTCTCAACTATTACTCATAGATAAAATGACTAATAAGAAGATACTAGATAGTAGAGCAATTTATACTAAATACTTAGAAAGTTATTTAAATGATATATATTATACTGTTAACTATCTAAATATAAAAAATACTAAGAACTACTAGTAGTATAAAAAAAGCTCTTTTAAACTAGTTTTATATCAAAAAAAGTCAAAATACTACAGATTAATACAATTAAATAACGCTTAAATTCTATTAAATAAGATATATAAAGTAGAGTTAAAGAACTCATAGTAGAAGCTAATATAGCTAAGCTTAGCACCCTTTTTAACTACGTGTTAGTAAAATCTAAAGGCAAAGATATTACTAACTACTTCAGCCTTAGGGCTGACTACTAGTTAGACTCAAGAATTTGCAATATATAATGATGAATTAAGGAAAATAATATTAAAGGAAAAGATAAAATTAGGTTTAAGATTTCTAAGACTTATAATAAGATAGTAAAGATAGAATATCATAAAACAGATTACCTAAAGGTGCCTATAGATATTGAAGATTGAAGCTTTTTATTACTTTTTAATATAGAAGCTTAACTTAATAAAATATACAAGAATACTATAAACTATATAAGCTTCTTAATTACATTTTTACTAAAAAGTATAGTATCTACTGTGCCAAGGCACAGAGTCACCATGACCCTTATGCTAACTAAGCACTACTTACTTTTAGGGAGGAATATAAATCAGTAGTTAAGTCTATAGAGAAGATTAATTAACAATATCTCTTAGAAAAATCTCTTACTTAAAAAACTAACTACTTATATTTTACTCCCTCTTCTCTCTCCTATAGCCTATAAGAAGGGGAAGAGCCTATAGTCCTGTTCCCTCTACTAAGAAGACATCGCAGTTCTACACTACACCCCTATAAATAGCGAAGCTTAAGAGGCTACGTTTAACTCCTTAGTAGATAGAATAGCTAATACACACTAATAGCAAAGATAAGGAAGATAGCAATACTACTTAAGGTAGTAGTGGAAGTGCCTCTAACTCTAAGAAGAAGAACTAGAACCTATTAGAAAAGAAGAGAATCAGGTTTGCTTAATTTATTTTAAGGAAGTAAAGGCGTGTTATTAGTATAACAACTAAGCTACTTTAATAAAAGAATATAGGTAAAAGTTAAGAAGATTTAGAAACAAAATCTATTAAGAAAGAAATGCTAATTTAAATTAGCTAAGCTAGCACTTATTTAAGAAATGCTAAGCTAAAGAAGCTAATAATAAAGCATTTTACTAAGGAAATAGAAGAGAAGTAGAGACGTTATTATAGGCAGGAGTAAGAGAAGCTCTAGCATGCCCTAGCTATCTAAGGAAGCTAAGTCTTATAGCATTACGTTTAAAGAATAGAGAATTCTTATTAGTTAGTAATCTATCTAAATAAGAGACTATATGAGTTAGTAAGTTTATCTAAGTATAGTTCCCTATATAAGGCAATAGTATTATAGTAGAGAAGTTACTTATTTGTTAGTAAGTTTGTCTAAATAAGTAACTTTACTATTAGCAATACAACTTCTATAAAAGAAGTTACCCTAACAATAGAGAAGGACAACATCCACACTACAATTTCTAACTAAATAGAAATAGCAAACGCTACGTTAGTAGTAGCTATAGCCTACCTAAAGCATAGTACCTTATCCTTTAATAGTACTAATGTAATAGAATTCTTAGAGGAATTTAATAGGTAGGCTTCTAATAGTAGTATCTCTATAATAATAAGAGTCTCTATTACCTCTAACTACTTATTAAGTAAGGATAAGTTGTTATTAAGAACTTTAAAGAGGCTTCTTAGATACGTAGATAAGAACTAGGAGAAGCTTAAGTCTAGTATAAAAGAATACTAGAAAGACTAAGACACCTTAGTCTTGATAGGCAAGCGCCCTTACTTAAAAGCCTATATCTAGGAAAGCTTAAGGAGATAGCCTAGACTTAGAAAGTACTATACTTATTTTACTACTACAGCTAATGCGTGTATAACTGATAAGATAATTCTAAAATGTAAGATAGGTATACTATTCTTCTAAGGCTTACTAAGGGAGGATAAAGAATTAGTCCTTTACTTAATAATAGCTACACCTATAGGAGATAACTAGAGTTCTTATAATATAGAGAACACCTATACTTTTCTTAAGAACTATTATAGAAAGAAAGAAAGCATCTAGAACTTATATAGCCTGGATTTTAGTAATTTAAGGTACTAAATATGAAGACTTATCAAGTCTTAAACACTAACTAAGATAGTAAGTAATATAATAATAGTAGTAAAGGAAGTATAGTTGGTTTAAGAGAAGAAAGAATCCTCTAGACTAGACGACGTAGACCAAGAAGTAGACAATCTTATTAAGGCTATAGGTAAGATAAAGGTAATAGCAAAGTTACTATAACTTCTAATAACTTACTTAAGCACTTCTTAACTACTAGAGAAACTAAGTAATTACGCTTATTTTATGTTTTATATTTTAGATTGCCTAGCCTTTATAGAGTAGAATAAGAGTTTATATATCAATAGTTTTCTACTTAATACGTCTACAAGAAGGAGAACTATATAGTAGGGTAACCAAGAAGTCTATATTACTTATAAGATATATAGTAAGGTTAACTATTATTTATAAAAGTGTAAAATATACTAAAGACTTCTAAATATAAAATAGGTTAGCTTCTAGATAGATAGCAGATTAAGATAGAGGGCTTACTTTTATATGCTAAGACATAAAAGGTTAGAAGAAGTTAAGAGAACAATCCCTCTTAACTTATAACTTAATTAGCTTAAGTATAAGATTTAAGAGATTTATAATATAATAGATAATATGATAGATTAACCTATATTAGTAGTCTATCTAGAGCTCTTTAATAGAGAAGATTCTAGGCCTGCTATATAGCTAAGAAGGCTAAAAGCAATAGGGACCTAGGCAACTACAAGTGCTAACGTTATAGAGGGGATAAGAGAATTCCCTACTATAGAAGACTTAGTTAGAGACCTATAGAGGTTCTAGGAACAAATAATTATTCTAGAACCTAAATAGAACTACTCTCTTCAGAATATAGATATAGGTTTTATTATATTAAATTAACAAAACTCTATGCCCAAGAATAGTTTTGTCAATTTGAATATAGCTTAGCGTATATGTACTAATAATATAAACCTTATTAACTCTAAGCAAAACCTAGATAAAGTTTAAGATAGGTATATCAAGAAAAGAGGAAGACTAAGAAAGCTAGCAAGAAATAAAGACTTAGAAAGAGAGCTCTCTTCTAGTATAGTAACTAACCTAAATAGGTTAGCTCTAAGGGAGGACTAGAGAAGTAAGATAATAGAAGATAATAGGAATAAGTTATAGCTAGAAGATTCGTACTTACAACAGCCTTATAACAATTTGTTTTTGATTATCTAGCTATTAGAGAACTTTAAACCTAAGAACTTATTAGCAGACTTGTAATGGGCGGGCCCAACGGGCCGAGTGTACGACTACTTACGCCATCCATAGCCAAAAAGGCAGTAACAAGACTTCAAGCTTCTTGAAGTCCAGGTAGTCGTATAGATATACTCGATCACACACACTTAGGCGTAGCCTCTTACAAGACTTAAGTTATCTATAACCTAAGAAGAAGATAAAGAGATAAAGTTTATAGAGGAACTAAGTAACGTAGAGCTCTACGCACTCTAGTAGTCTTAGCCGAACTACATTACCTCCTTACTACTATAGTAGAAAGTTAGAGGCGTTACTATATCTAACTTACTTAGAAAGGAAAATATCTCAGAATCAATATAAGAAATAATAAAAAAAACTTGCCTTAGGTTAACTATGCTATTAGCACTAATACGCCTACTATAGATAAGTAGCTAGATGCTAAGTTAAGAACAAAGAACCTAGTATTTATTTAGCTAATCATAGATGCTAAGTTATAAGGTCTAAACTTAGTAGCTAGCAGGCTAATTATAGACGCTAAGTTAGAAATAGAGAACTTAATATTCATAACTTTTTACTTATAAAGCTAATAGCCTATAGTCAGAGTAAGAAAAAACTTCTTAAAATACTATATATCATAAGTGTATAATACTCAAGCTAAAGTTTAATATAAAACATATAGTATAGGTGACTCCTAGGCAGAGGAATAGAGTTATCTCTCTACTAGCCTAGTTAGAGCATAGCAGAGATGTGCTAATATAGCGTTTATATAAACTAAATTACTAGAATGCTAAGTTATAGTAAATAAATATGCCCTAAAGTGATTAATTAGTACTAAGGCGTAAATAAATATCCTACGCTTAAGTGCTATTAGAGCACTGACGATCTTATACAAAGTAATAGAATAGAAGCTAAAAAACCCCCTTAAAGTACAATATCTATAAATAGCATATATAATGCGTTTATTAGTATAGCGTATAATATCCTAATTTATATGAACGCTATAACTATAAGAACATCTTTCTATAGTATAGCTAACGTTATAAGGTCTACTATCTTTCGTAGAGCTTAGTATGCTAGAGTAAGGATTTCTATTTTGTATAAAGCTACTAGGCAAGTTATGTGCTAAGTGTTATCTAAAGATAGCCTTAGGAATATAGTATTTATCGCTTCTAATTCTATACTCAACTATCTAATATAAGTTACTCTATATAATCAATAGAATATAGATTTAGAGAATAAGTAGTAGACTTATAAGGTAAGGAACTAAGTCTACAACTAAGAGCTTTTATAGAAATTAACACGCTAAGCCTAAGCTATAAAAAGCAAAATAGAGTATCTATAAAGCACACTTAAGAAGCAACTTGAATTAAAGATACTATTAGCTTAGGAGAATATAGAGTAGTGTTTACTTGAGAAGAATAAGGCTGACTTCTCTAATGGAAAGCCTAAGTCCTCACTTATGCTATAGGATAGTCTAAAGAACTAGCATAATAGTAAAACCTAAGCTAGTATTCTATAATATATGAAATCAATTAGCAATAGATATAGAAAAGGTATTTTAACTACCTTTAGTAGAGATGTAACTTATACATAATATATAAGTCAACTACTAAAAAGGTTAGGCCTATAGACTTTCTAAGAATAGAGGCACTAATAGAAATTAGAAGGGAAGATTAGAAGGAAATTGTAATCAAGTAGTACTAGTAACAAAGTAAAACCGAAGGACTAGACCTAAACCTTTATAATTATATCTTTAAACTAAGATATATAAAGTTTCTAAAAGGCATCTGCCTTACTTTAAAGAGGATCTAGGACCTACACGTAGGAGAACAACTAACACTATAAGAATAGGTATTAATAATAGAAATGCTCTTTAATAGAGAAAAAGCAGTATTATAGACGTTCTAAGAATCTAGATATATAACTATAGACATATGCCCGCCTTATAGGATAAGAACAATACTATATAAGGCTTAGTAAGCACGTGGCTTTGCTGTTCTAAAATCTCTAAAAGAAGAAGTATTCTAGATGGTTAATAAGTGCCTAGATTAAAAGACGCTTAAACAATATAATAGCTAATAATATAACCTATAGCATCTAGTCTCTAAGAAAGATAGAGGATACTGCTTAATCAATAATATATAGATAATAAATAAAGTATTAATATAGGATATAAACCTACTACTAACTATAGATAAGTTCTCTAAGCGTTATACTAGATGCAAAATTATTTCTTTGATAGATCTATTCTTGAGATATAATTACATAACACTTTATTTAGATAGTAGAGACTTTACTATGTTCTAAACACCTATAGAGCTAGTGCGGTCCTGCACTATAGTTATAGAAGCTACTAACTTAGTAGCTACCTTTTAGCGCGTTATAATAAAGATACTTAAAGATTATTAGCTAGAAACAATGCCTTTTATAGAT
>NW_007360025.1:2436223-2445159 GCF_000359705.1 Exserohilum turcica Et28A | reverse complement strand
AGCGCGTTATAATAAAGATACTTAAAGATTATTAGCTAGAAACAATGCCTTTTATAGATACCATTACGTCTAGTAGGCCTAAGATAGACTATAACAGAGAAGAGTTAATAAAAGGAGTCGAGCGCTACGTCCTAGAGCATATTATACAACTTAATAAAGTCCTAGTAAACATAGAGAGAGCTAGTAGCACAGTCTCTAGAAAGAAGTGCTATTCTATTATAGATTAATTAGAAGTTATAGGTTATAAGATTAGCCTATAAGGTAGACACCTAAGCTAGATAAAGGTAGTAGAAATACTAGACTAGCTATTATGCTAGAATGTTATAGAAGTTATAGGATTTATTAGTATCTACGTGTACTATAGATGCTAGGTGTTTTATAATAGGTTTATAGCTAAGCTACTATTCTTACTACTATAAGATAACTAGGAATTCAATTAGATACATACGTAGGATTAGGCAATACATGTTTTAGAAATAGAAATTACTAATGCTCTAGCGTTAGTTAGTCTAGACTATAAGAACATTTAAGACTTCTCTATATTCCTTATAGTATATTCTTACATAAAAAGAGGGGGCGCATATATAGAATGAATGAGAAAAGATAGGGAACAATATCCTATTTAATTTAAAAGCACTCTCTAGTTAGAGAGGAAAAGTAAATAGCCCTCTATAAAGCTAGAGTATAAAGTAGTACTCTAAGCACTAAAGAAATTCCATATATATCTTTATAGGATACGTTTTATAATAGAAAGAAATACTATAACACTAATTACGCAACTAAATTACTCTTCTATGAATAACCTTAGGTCTATTATAAACTAATAGATCTTTATAACTCATATATAGGATTTTAACATTAAATATATACTAGGCAATAAGAATATAGTAGTAAACACTCTATCACGTTATTTTAAAGCTAAAGGATAGACGCTACTAGAAGAGCTAGAAGAGAACTTAAACAAATTTATTAAGTACATAATTGGCAATATAGAAATTCCAAAACCTACAAATAGTAAGAGAATATTGCTATTAGAACATTTAACAGAATTAGAATAATACGCATAGTTCTTAGTTAACTTTAAAGTACTAAAGTAAATAGAAGTTAAAAAATTACACGTATAGAAAACATAGGCACTAAATTCTTTAATAAGAGATAGACTATTGTTCTGAAAAACTTCTTATAATTTTACTATTTAAAAAGTAGTAGATAACCCAGACCTCTATACTATAGCTATATATAATATATATAAGTAGATCAGACAATAAAGAATTAATAAGGTACACTGTATACTAGTATAATAATACTAGTAGTAGAGTATATATAAATAAGCTTATATAAAGCTTTATATATGTTATAGGCGAGAGAGGCCTAACTAACAAGTATGCATTCACCTATTATATAGAAGAAGAAAGATATAGAAAAGAACTATCTAGAGGGCCCTTCTTTTATAGTTGTTACTTATACAAACGTTTAAACCTTTAGTCTTTCTCCTTACTTAAGCTTATTTATACTTAGCTAACTACCTTATTTAGTTACGTAACTAAAGTTATGTAACTTACTACTATATTACCTATAGGTTATACCTCTCTAGCGTAGCCCTTTATAATACTCCCCTTTTTCACCTTATCTAATATTACGTGCGTATTCCTTAGTTTTCTTTTCTTTTTTATTTATTTATTTACTATTACATGTTTATCGTCTTGTATAGTTAAGGTAGAGGTAAATAGTAAAGGTAAGAGAGAGTTAGTGTTACACGGGGTTCGGCTATACTTCTCTAATCTCGGTCCGGGTTAGGGCGAGTAGACTTAAGCGGTAGGCCGCGTGATTGTTGGTTCGTTTTGGTTCGTTGGAAAAGAGTTATAGGAGTTTACCAAAGTAAGAACAATCAATTCTATACCAAGATAGAATAACTAAGTATCAATCTTTGTAAGAGAAGAACTTATGAGAGTTGACCACAACGAGTGTAATAATGAAATCCAACACATTCTTATACCTATTGCTTCAGGTCCTGTCCTCCTGTGCCTCCCGCCAAGATGGGAGGTTAAGGAGGACCATGGCCTCCCGATCTGCGCTGGCCTCCCGGAGGCCACGCCTTGGCGGGATGCCAAGTCACGTGATCCACGCGCCCCGCGCTGATCATTACCCGGGCGTCCTTTGACGCCTTTGTTTCCCTTAGGTTGTCTCCGCAACCTTTCCTGGAAACCTGTTGAGAGGAATCCTTCCTGTTTGTTCGTAACAGTTAGGCAATAGTGCTATATAGCAAATGCTGTTTAGCAAGCATAAATACTCTTCTTCTCCTACTTACTGCTTGTTCCTTTTATTCCTTTAGCTTTAACTTTTCTTTTATTATAGTTACTTTCTTAAGTCTTCTAATATCATAGCTAATCATAGGATATAAGCTAATAGCTAGGTTAACGCCTTATATTTCTACACAAATAGTAGAGTTAATAACACTATTAAGTAGGTAACTACTTAGATCTTTAACGTTGCTTATTAGTTGCTTACTTGTAAAACGCTAGGTGCTATTTAGGCTATAGCATCTATTATTATTAAATAGGTTAACCTTAATAACTACCAGGTCTAGTATATTTTTAACATGTAGGTTACTAAAGAGATTTACTAAGTATTTACTACTACTCTTATAAGTGTTACTTCCTTATTATACTTCTAAATTAGCTAATTAGTATAGCCTAAGCTTTACTAGGTCTTTAATATACTCTACTATCTAAGGGGGCTATTGCTATATAATGCTACCTTTAGTCCTAGCCTTAGTAGTTATTTGCCTGTTATTGCCTATACAACGCTCTATGCCTGTTAAATCTTAGGTAGTCAACTCTTGTACCTTAAGGCCTTCCTTATCTATTAACGTAGCGCCCTTAATATTATATTTTATAATAACTATACGCTAGTCTTAGATAGGGCGAAGGAGTTTATAGCCTTTGCTAGTTGTGTCTTTATCTATAGGGAGTAAGGGGGTGCGTGTAGCAATTGCATCTAGTAGGACTATAGCGCCTGTTATACGGCAGAAGAAGGGGACAGTTTATCCATCTATACGCCAGCTAAGCGTTGTCTTTTAGGCACTAAGAGAGATTGTTTAGCCTCTAGATGTAGCGCTCGGTCTTTATTACACATTAGGTAGCTTTCGCCTTTAGCTATTTTATAGCTAGCTATTAGGTTTTTATATAGAGGAAGTTTATGCGAGCTATTTCTCTAGGGCCTTTATGTCTTTAAGTGCTATAGCTAGTTCCTTACTTCCCTCTAGGGAGCCTATCTAAATAATAAGATATTGTAGTTCTCTATTTTATATACATTCATCTATAATGCCTTATACAAGCTATTCTAAATAGTCTTCTTCCTCTCTATCCTCTTATACAACAATAGCTTTAGAGCTACTATTATCTATTTATTATAATAGTAAGGGGTTATTAGATGCTAGCCTTAGCTTGTCTATGTAGAAGGATTTTGTCTCCTAGGGCACTATAAGTTCTACCTAGTAGAGGTCCTATACGCAGTCAACTTAGTACTTTCTACTTTTCTAGTTTAGCTTTTTACTTATTTAGGCTATTTATACGTTACGTAAGTCTAGCTAGATTTAGTCTTCTACTTTATAAGTAGGTAATAGTTTATGAGATTTTTTTGCCTACTTCTTTTACTCTCATTAGGTGTATAATGATGCTAAAACTACCTAGTTTACTACATTACTAATTATACGTACTATCTCTTTAGCTACTACGCTTACTTTTTAGTTATCTAAAATAGCTTCTTTTTATGGAAATAGAGTATTATAGTAACTATAGTAGAGAAAAAAGGGGGATACACCTATAAAGCTGTTTATATAGGATTTAAGTATAAGTTCTAAAAGGGGGCAAAGCTAACCTTAATTGTCTTAATTATAGTTGCAAAAGATCTATACAACTACTTCTATGTTGCTATTAGCTTGTTCCATTATCCTATCTATTTATGGGTGGTAAGCTGTAGAGAGATTCTACTAAATATTTAGCAGCTTACAGATGTTTTCCTATAGTTAGCTTGCGAACTAGGGGCCGCAATTAGACGTAATAGACTATAGAAGGCTATAGTGGTAGTGGACTTCTTGTACAAATGCCTAAGCAACGTCTATTATCTTAATCTTATTTATAGGGACTAGTATAACGCCTTTCCCCAATTAATCCTTTACTAGTATTAAGTTTATATTTCTAAGAGAGTGAGGAAGGCCTATAATAAAGTTAACTATAAGATGCTGCCACGTATAACTAGGCATAGGTAGAGGCTTTAAGTTACTAAACTTTCTATCCTGCTAGGGAGTGCTTTTATAGTATAGCTTATAGTTTTGTATAAAGCGTTATATGTTATTGCTTATATAAGGTTAGTACTACTCTTATATAATAATCTAATAGTTCTTTTCTTATCTAGGATGTCTAGTTAGGAGACATAGGTAAGCCACTTAGATAACTCCTATACGTAATAGTTTAAAGTCTAGAACCTACACACGTCTACACTATTAGAGTTATTCTTCTTAGTTAATTATATAGTCACTTAGCGAGATAGCAACCTTACGCGTGCTAAAGAGCAATTATCTTCCTTTTTATATAGAGGCTAGTACTTTTTAGTAGATAGTGTTGTTCTACGCTACTTATACCTAATATTCTTATACTAAAGCTAGAAGGTCTAGAGGTTAAGGTAGTGTTTCTAATACTAAGGAGGTTTCTTAAGTCTATATAGGTAGTGCTAGGACGTGGTTTAGCGTATAAGCTAGGACTAGTATTATAAATTTATAAAAGAAGGCATGTTTGTCTTCTTTATCCTTGAGCGTATCTTAATCTTAGTAAGATAGCGTGTCTACTCTTATATAATCCTTGCCTAAACGATAGCGTAACTTTATATTTAGGAAGTAGGCAAGCTCTAAGTTCTATTATACGTGGCGTTTAGACAGCTTCTATTTATAGGTAAACTATTCTAAGTTCGTATAGTCTATAATAACTTCAAACTTTTATATGCTATAGATATAAGCGTCCTATTTATTTAAGTAGCAGATTACTACTAGTGGTTCCTTATTATAGATAAGGTAATTGGATTTATATGTAAGTAGTTTCCTAGAGAGATAAGCTACTATATAGCGTGTGCCTTTATTATCTTCTTATTGGAGTATAGCTTCTAAGGCTTAACAAAAATGATTACATTCTACTACTATATAGCGTTTAGAGTTAAATGCAACAAGTACTTTGTCTAGAAGGAATGCTTCTTTAAAAGCTATAAAACTCTCTTCTTTAGTAGCGCCCTATGAAAACTTAGCGTCTTTCTTAGTAAGTTATATAAGAATGTCTACTAAACGTAAGAAGCAAAAAATAAACCTTTAGTAAAAGTTAGCAAATTCTAAGAAACCTTATACGCCTTAGATAGATATAGGGGGTTCTTATTCTTAGATAGCTTTTGTCTTTTTAAAGTCTATTAAGACACCTTTCTTTTCTTTAATAATAAACCTTAAGTACTTTATATATTAGACGTTAAATTAATACTTATTTAATCGAAGTTATAGTTTTGCTATTTATAGTTGTTGATTTACTTATTATACGTAAATATAGTTAAGATAGAGAGCTATCTATAGAAGTTAAAATATTGTTAAGGTAAGCAAATACAAAGTTGTCTAGTAGGTCCTATAAGATCTAATTAACGTAGCGCTACAACGTACTTAGAGTGCTAGCTAGACTAAAAGGTGTAACTAGCTGTTTATATAAGGTAAATCTTATCTAAAAGGCTATTATCTATTTTTATTCTTTAGTAATCTATATTTTATAAAAAGTAGTAAACACGTCTAGCTTAGTATACTACTTACCTTATCTAACTTAGTTTAAGGTTTTATAGATTAGAGGAAAAGAGTATTAGTCTTTTACGTAATAGCGTTAAGCGTATAGTAGTTAATATAGAACCCTAGTCCTCCTTGAGGCTTTTATATAAAGAGGACTAGCAATACTATAGAAGAGGTGCTTATATAGATAAAACCCATATTAAGTAGGTTTAGAAGTGTCTTCCTTAGGACTAGTAGTTCGTCTCTAGACATGCTATAGAGCGGTCTGTACAAGATCTCTAGTAGCTTACTATCTTAGAGAATTAATTTAATTTTGTAGTCTACGTCTAGGCCTTAGTAGGGTAGTAACTCTACTTCTGCTTTTAGTAAAAAAAGCTACGCGTAGTCCTTAAAGTAAGTAGAGAGGGCTTTCTTTACTTTATTTATTATAAGTTTTGCTTTTAGATAAAAAGCTTCTTTAATATCATTGAGACTAGCTATAAATACCTATACTACCTTTCATCTTCTATTTCTTTATACGTGTAGTTAGAAAGCAGCAGTGATCATAGTAGCATAGTCTATCTACGTAGGCGTGGTGCTCTCCCTACTTTATACAAACAATCTATAACGTTGTAAGAGTAGGTAGTGCTTAGTAGTGTATAGTACTCTATCTATCTCTTCTAACTAGGTCTTTCTAAGCATTATGTTAAACTTGTACGTAGACAAGATAATATACCCTACTACTTTTTATTTTACTTCGTCTATATTAAGTATAAACTCTATTACTCCTTATATAGGACTTGTCTTTTTATTTACTATTACTTAGAGGGTAGATAAGATTATGTAACATAGTAGGTTTAGTTGTTGATTAAGCTTATTATATATAACTAAATATATATAACACCTATAGTTAAGCATTATAATAGTATTTCTTACACTATTTACAACTACATTTATAGACATTGCTTTTATAGGCTTTAATAGTTTAAGTATCCTATGAAGATAAGAACACTGTTATAAAGACTATAATACTCCTCTTACTACTTATATGTATAAATAAGAAAACTATACCAAAGTAGCTACTATAGCAACTATAGACCCATACAGGTTTAGGCCATGGGATAGTCTTAACTACAAGGTTACAATCTCTAGAAAGACAAAAGAAGAAGAGGCAACTGCACACACAGCCTACATCCAATCAAGGATGGGAGACAACTTTACAGCAATCTACTCTGACGCCTCTAAGATTCAAGAGGGAAAAGGCATAGGAGTAGGCGTAGTAGCTTACAACTCAGCCCAAGAAGAGCTCTACGCTGAGAAGAAGAACATTGGAGATCTCCAGCTAGTCTACAATGGAGAGCTAGAGGGGATTACAAGAGCGTTCGAATACGCTGCGAGAAACGCTAGAAGAGACCAAGAGATCCACGTCTACGCAGACAACCAGGCAGCAACATATAGGCTTAGCAGCCTATCAGATAGCCCAGGCCAACAATGGTTAATCCGATGCCTAAAAGCAGCCAAGACTATTCAATCTAATAAGGCCAGCATCCATCTCTAGTGGGCACCAGGCCATAAAGCAGTTAAAGGAAACGAAAGAGCAGACGCGTTAGCAAAGGAAGCAACCAAAGAAGAGCCAAACTCTACAACAGCAAGCCTCGCCTTTCTAGGCACAGAGACGAGACTACTACAGCTAAGAGATCAAAGCCAAGAGTGGCATAAATATAGAGAAAGAGCCATCCAGGAAAACAAGCATACCTACTCTGCTAGATTTCCCCTTGCTTACCCTAAGGCAATCCAAATCCCAAGAGGCACACCAAGGGAAATCTCTAGCGCCTTCTTCTCTCTCAAGCTAGGCCATGGATACTTTAACGCCTATCTAGAGAGAGTGAAAAAGAGAAACTCAAACCTCTGCGATTGTGGGAGAGTACAGACACTAGATCACCTTCTCCTATACTGCTGGCACTACAACACAGAAAGGCAAGCGCTAAAAGCAACTCTTCGCGAGAACTACCTAACAATCCAACTACTCCTCCACACTAGCAAAGGCAGAGAGGCGACTTTAGCTTTCATTGCTAAAACTAGAGTAGGGACTAGAGGCTGGCATCTAGGCCAAGAACAAGACAACTAAAAATAAGCGAGAACAGAGAGACTACCTAAAACCAATAATAACTAACAAACTTTCTTAAGTTACTTTCCTGAGCCCTAAAAGAGCTCGCTGGAAGACAGCCCTGCTGTCTAACATCTCTTCCTGTTTACTAAAGTGCTCTTCAGCAACTGGAGTCTGCTTTAAGCGCAGCTAGAAGCGACTAAACCGCAGCACAATAGCAGTACTATACAGAGAACACTCTCACTTTAAACAAATTGTACCTAGAACGGCCTCTGGCCAAAGTCTTACATAGTCACTGACTGCAGATAGACTCTAATGGAATAATAATAATAATAATAATAATAGCACCTATAGAGGATAACTTAGATAAAGAAAAAGAAGAGCTTTACTAAAAAAACGCTAGTTAGAGCGAATAAAGTAGAAAAGAGATATTCTACAAGCACTATTATAGTAGAGACAACCTCTCTCTTAATAGCGTCTTTTAATTCTAGTATAAGACTTCTAGTATTCTTTTATTATACGTAGCCTAGTTGTGCTGAGAGTAAAAGTTTAGTCTATCTCTTTGGATGTAGCTTAAGTGTTGCTAGAGAAGAGTAATATAAAAGTTAGTTATTTAGATAATAGTTATTCTATTACTCTTAGGTTTTCTTATATAACTCTTATTCTTTATATAAAGCTATTATAGTTCTTATTCTTACTAGGCTAGTAGCTTACTTAGTACTTAAGCAACTCTTTATTAAGAGAGTTCTTTAAGTAGTTATTCTTTTAAGCGTTGTTTATAGCGCTTAGGCCTACTTCTTAGAATTTTAAATTAAAGATTTAAATATAATAAAAACACTCTCCCCTTCCTCATCTGGTTGTATAAAGGTAGTAGAGAGCCTTCTGCTTAATTGTAGGGTCTTAGAAGAACTTGTTTAACTAGTGTAACGGCGCAGGTAAGGCAGGTCGGATCTGTTTCGGTCGTAGGATCACTCAGAGGCATATGGGAGTGCGTGGGATCACAAAGAGCCTAGATTTAACAAGCCACCTATAGGCCTTGTA
>NW_007360025.1:2429612-2436193 GCF_000359705.1 Exserohilum turcica Et28A | reverse complement strand
CGGCAGGTACTTCCTCCGATCCGGCTCTGGGATTGGCTCAATACTTGGCGAAGTTGTAACATCGTTACAACTAGGAGTATAGTCTAGCTATTGTAGCTGTTAGGGTGCTATTTATAAGAGCTTAGACGTACGTATAGAGCGCATTGAAAGCTTATTTTTTTATATATATAATAATATAGTACGTTTTAAGTTCTTTACTTAGGTAAGCTACTTTATTTTTAAAGAGCTTATCTTATATACGTATTTTCTACCAAGTGTATTATTTATAAGTACTATAGTTAAACATATCTACGTTAGAGAGTCTAGGCTTATGGTAACTTTGTATAGGTAGAGCTAGAGTAGTCGCCTCGCTTGTTTAATTAGTTATATTTATAGCGCTAACATGAGCTCCTATAGGAGGCGGTGTTATATAGGCTTTTTAAAGTTATTTTATTAGAAGCTTAATCTAGGACATTATTTTCTAGTATGCAACTACCTATCTCCTAAGCTATTTAGCCTATTATACGTTATTAGCTATTAGCTAGTTAATATTTCCTCTTATTATACAGATAGAGGCGATAGATTCCTCGTCTAGCATAGCTAGGCTAGAGGCTAGTAGCGTTCTTTATAACTCTATCTCTTTCTTCTAACGTTATTTTAGTCTCTCTTATGTTATATAAGAGAGATTAAAGAGTAGTAATCTTTCTTTATATATTATAGGCAAGAGAGGCCTAACTAATAAGTATATATTCACCTATATTATAGAAGAAGAAAGATATAGAAAAGAACTATTTAGAGGGCCCTTTTTTTATAGTTATTACTCGTACAAACGCTTAGACCTTTAGTCTTCCTCTTTATATAAGCTTATTTGTACGTAGCTAACTACGTTATTTAGTTACGTGACTAAAGTCATGTGATTCACTACTATGTGACCTGTAGGTCATACCTCTCTGGCGTAGCCCTTTACAATATATACAAAGAATACTAACTACGCTCCTTAGAAAGAAAAGTAAATATACTTACTAACACCTATAGTTTTGCACTATAGGAAATAGTAGCTATAGATATAGTGTATATACCTTTATATCTAGGCAAAAAGCTCTTAGTGATTGCAAAAGACTACCTAAGTAGTTAGCTAGTGGTAAAAGCACTTATAAATAATAAGTCAAACACTATTACGTAGTTTATTTATAAAGAAATTATTTATAGGTAGAGTATAATAAGGAAATCAAAAGTAGATAATAGCCTAAATTTTATAAAGGTAATTAAGGCTCTATCTTCTATTTACTGTCATAAAAAAGTATAAGCTTTTAAGCATAACTTATAAGTAATGGAGAAGATAGAAGAAGGCTGAAAACTAATTATAAATGCACTAGCAAAACTACTAAGTCTATAGGTGCTAAACTTAGCAATAGTACTACAGGCAGATTAAATTTCAACGCAAGAATAGATAGGTTACTTACTATTCTAAATAGTAATAAGCTAGAACTTTATACTTCTAATTAACCTAGTACTACTTATATAGCAAAAGTTACTATTTAGAGAAGTGAAAAATAAGAATTACTATTAGTAGTTAGAGTAATATAGCTAGACTTATAGAATTGGTTAATAAGAGATGTAGTAGTAAGAATAAACTAGATGCGAGTGAGAAAGAAGGAGTATTAGGATAACATAAAAGAAGTAAGAAGAGAGGAAATCTGACTAAGGAGCTTAGTGCTCCTATAGAACTCTCTAAGGGAAATTAATATATTAAGAAATAAGAAGCTTTACTATAGGTAGTTAGGGCTATATAGTGTAGTAAGCGTGAAATAGAAAAGAGAAATATACTAGCTTAAAGATCTAGATAGAACACTTTTGCCCTACATAACGCTTAGATAGAAGCTAAAAATATTCTATTAGAGAAGCTAAGAAGATATATAAGAAGAGGATAGAGGAATAGCTAAGCTATAGAACCTAGAACTCTAGAATAAGGTAACTTAGCTACCGCTAAAGGCGCCCTTAGTAGTAGAGGAAAGGGGGTTAAGATAGAATAGCTAACTATAGCTAGAAAACTCTAAAGTTATAATTATAAGAAAGCTAATAAAGGAAGAAAGAAGAGCATATAGGCAAGACTTTAGAGATTTAGACTCTAGAACATTAGATTTAGAGTAATAATAGTAATAATAGTAAACACTAGGTTCGCTTCTAAGAACCTAGCCACTATATATTAAGAGATAATCATTAGGCTTAGAATAAAGAAGTAAGGAAAACAAATTCAAAAGGAATATATAGCTTACTATATAACAAAGGGGCCTATAGGACAGGCTATAGTATTTTAGTAGGGGGGAGCATGTGGTAGTTATGCGTAGCTACTAAACAACTAAATTATTAAATAAAAAAAGTAGAAGATAGTATAGTAAGAATCAAGAAGTTAGAATAATAAAAAAGAAGAAAAATAAGGTTATTAAGAAGAGAATATAAAGCAAGTTAGCTAGAGTGTAGACGCTAGGTTAGCACCTAAGAACCTAGCATCTACGCCCTACTAACTTACCTTAGGAATAATAGCATAATAGGCTGCAAAAGTAGGTACTTAAGTAGCAAATAATTACCTAGATTTATTAGATAATATAATCAAAAGAAGAAATTACAATAAGCAAAGTAAGTTAGGGTAAGTAGAGGTAAAAGTAAAAGTAAACACTTACTATTAAGCTAGTGTAAATATAGAAGGACATGCCGCCCCTATTCTATTCTTTACTACCCTATAAATAATTTTATATCTTACTCTATCAAAAATATTATTAAAAACTATTTAAGTAATATAAATACTGTAAGTAGTGCTAAAAGTAAGAGGTAAGCCTTAGTGCATTTAAAATTAATTAATAAAAACCTATAAACTCTAAACTACTAGCGCGCGTAGTTATTAGGTCTAGAAGTATTAAAGACGCTAAGACTATTAAAGCTAATAAGCAACATAGAGATTAGTAAGTCTTTAGTAGTAATAGTACTATATATGTTGCTTACGTCTTCTACTAAACTTTATCTGCGTTTCCCTAACTTTACTAATAATAAAATTAAGCTCCTAGTAATAAGATCTACTCTATTTAGCAACCTATAATAATAAGGATAATCGATATAGAAAGTAAGGAATGTAAGTCTACTATAGAAGAAGGTAATTATAGATAGCTAGATAAGTAACGCTACTATCTACTTTAACTAAGTTCTAGCTATGATCCTAAAGGCTAAGGCTATCTTGAAAGATATGCTAGAGGTAATAGCTAAGTATAAATGGAAGGCTAGGTTACAGAATAATACTTAATTCCAGGCACTACTAAGAATTTGTAAGAAAAGTGCATTTAAGAAATCTCAAGCGCCTCAAAGAAAATCAAGAAATAGGAACCAGGTTTTATTGAAAAATATTTAGTTCTATATATTTTAAATATTGCTTTTAGCTACTAAGGAATTATAGATATAAGAATCGCTCTTAGCCGTATAGACTTGAAGAATATAGTAAAACTAGTTAATCTTAACCTTTACCCCTAAGCTATATAGCCTAACGTTAAAAAGAATTATTTTATCAATAACGTGTTTCACCAGTAAGCGGGCCACCCCAGTATGTGGGCCACCTCCCTAAACTATTACATCTTTGTAATAGTATTGCGCAACACTACTACAATATTTTTTATTAAGTAGAATAAGATATTATTCTTTAGACGCATTGCTATCCTCTGTATCCTCTAATTCTACTTGACAAGTGCGAGAGTTGTGTCCAATTTAGCTGCAACGCCCGCAGCGCTGTTTACTACGCACCCTCTTCGCAGACGTTGCACCATCATTATAGCTACTACCCTCTGCCTTAGCGATCTGATTAGCTATCTGGCCACCTGTCTAGGACCCCTCTGCCTGTACGTAGCGCCTCTTACGAGTTTTTTGCTTTGTTACTTCTGTAATTGTAGCTTTAAGGCGATTAAGTTTCTCCTGTATTTACACTATATGATAAGCTATCTACTAAGCTCTCTTACTTAACTGCTGTATCTGCTCCTTAAGAGAACTTGTAGGAGACCCTTGCTGGATTTGCATATAGTTTTGAATAAGCGTAGCCTGCGCCTCTATTCCGCGCGCGTTGCGCGGCGTTTTTGGCTCCCAAGCAGTAGTCTCTTGCGCTGGTGGAGTTGGCGTACGCAGCATGACGTTAAGCTGTGATAAAACAACGTTATAATCGTGCGGTGAAAGTCTAGCACCTTAGAACCTTCCGCGGATATTTTCTAGTGTAATAGCCTTATAATAGGCCTTTTTAAACGCTAGTAGGAAGGTTTCTTTGCTAATATAGTAGATGCGATTGCGTGCTAAGACCAAGATAGCATCACCATACGCGCGCTTTAACGGCGAGAAGCAGCCCACATCAAGAGGCTGTAAGAGGTGCGACGAGTGGGGAGGCATACAGAGGAGGATTATCTTCATCTCTTCGCAGAGATCTCGGAAATCCACTGAGCAGTGGCTCTTATGGCCGTCAATAATAAGCAGCCTATGCGTCCCCATAGGCCGCGCATGGGAATCAAAGTAACGAAGCCAGTCAAGCGCTAGATCGTTGTTCGTCTAGCTAGTAGGACTAACTTAGATCACCTAGTCGCGTGGCAGATCCTTTGTGAACTAGGTAGAGATTAGAACCTTGCTAGCGAAGATAAGAAACGCTAGGATACGCGTGCCTGTTGCGCTAACGCCTTGTATTAGCGTAACCTACTTATAATTGCCTAGCTGGATCTTCTTTGTTCTCCCTAGTTTGTCTAAGCCTGTGATAACTAACTATAATAAAATCTTGCCTATAATAAAGCCAGTCTTATCAAAGTTATAGATATCTTCGTCTACGATACCATACTTTGCCTTTATATTCTAAACTAGCTCAAACTAGCCCTTAATAAGCGCTGGGTCTTCGCAGAGAGCTCGCTAGTGATTGTATAAACGGCTCTAGCGCGTACGCAGCTCAGGATTGCGCTAGACAAACCTATCAACCCAGTTCTTGCCCACCTCCTTCCCGCCACGCTCTCGGAGCAGTCTGTTGGCCATATCTCGCACGTCGTCTTTCCCACAGGGTAGTCCTCGCTCAGCCTCGACTATTACACGCATAGTAATAGCCTCCTCTTCTAGTTTTGTTAGGCGCCTTGCTGGTGGCTCCCAATCGCTTCGAGGGCGCTGTCTAGCTTGTCGACGCTGGATTGTTGTTCGTGGGACGCTATAGGCGGCAGCAGCGCGTTGTTCACTCTAAATTTGTTTAGAATTAAGATTAGTAATAGCAAGAAATAGATCTGCTTTAGTATAAGTTTGTAACGCGTTGCGTTGTTAAGAGATTACGCGTTGTTGTTGCAAAGGTGGGATATCATAGGGAAGTGGCCCACATACTGGGGTGGCCCGCTTACTGGTGAAACACGTTATAGGTAATTAGTCTAAGATTAAAATAGTATATTAAGAACTATATAACTTTACTGAATAAAACCTTGATAACGTAAAGCTAGCAAGTATATTACTAGAACAAGTAGTAAAGCTAAGGAAGATAGTAGCTAATATAGGCATTAGGCTAAACAACCTAATATATAACTCTAAGAAGATAGTCTTAAACTATTTAACTTATAATAAGGACAAAAACTTATATTAATACTGTAACTTTTAAATAGAGATTAGTAATAACTTTATAACTATAAGCAATATTACTCTACTACGTATAGTAGAGAACGTTAGTGATAAGGAACTCTAGAGCTAAGGCATAAAGCGTCACCTAAAGTAGCGCTTAATTATTCTACACAAAGCCTAAATCTGCATTAGCCTTAGACCTTCTTAGCTACTTACTAGATTATTAAGCGCACCTTAGACACTATCTTAGTAGACTACTATAGCAATATTAGGGATAGAAACTATCTACGCTAGTACTCTAGTAGCATAGAAGGTAGGTGCTCTTACTAAGAAGGCCTAAGAACTACGCTATATTTCTATAGGAAACAATTTCTCTAATCTACCTCTACTATAAAGCGCACGCATAAGAACACGTAACTACCTACTAGACTAAGTAGCTACTAAGTAAATTAATCAAATACTCAATAATACTATGATTAATAATAACACTAAGATTAATAATGCTTTTTAAGAGGTAGTTAAGAAAGACTATTTTTATACTAATAAGAGCTTTCTCTTTCTTACGATTATACGCTAAGCTATAGATTAATATAAACCTCTAAAAAACCTAAAGAAAGTTATTCTATATAATGCATGGTACTAAAAATGCTACGCTTAAGGAGGGAAGGTCTAAATGGTCTGCATATACTTTACCTACACTATTACTACTACTAAAGGCATAGGCCTTATTAATAATAACCTTAACTAAGATCTAATAGTCTAGACCCTCTTAGCTCTTTATATACTTAAGCTATAATAAAGAATAATTAAGTAAGATTCTGTTATAGGTAGTCTCTTTCTTAAACACTACTACTAATAACGTATGTGGCAAGCGAGCGCCGCAGGCAAGCGAGCGCCGCACCCCACCAAACCTGCGCACCTCTATAAGCCTGTAGTTCCACCACAATATAGTTGTTTTACTACATATTAACATAATAGATTAAGCAGTACCTAGAGTATCT
>NW_007360025.1:2415074-2428286 GCF_000359705.1 Exserohilum turcica Et28A | reverse complement strand
TTGTAGACAGCAGCAGCGCGACGATTACTTTGTGTTTAATAGAGATTAATAGAAGAAATAGCAAGCTGAATATCTGCTTTATTTAAAGCTAATTGAGTAGCGCTACGTTGAGCTATTGTTCGTTGAGATAGGAGAGGTGCGCAGGTTTGGTGGGGTGCGGCGCTCGCTTACCTGCGGCGCTCGCTTGCCACATACGTTACTTATAACATAATAACTTAGCTAGCTACTACTACTATCCTAAGCCTCGCGCATGTTTTAATAAGCTAGACTAAAAGAGAATTAGTAGAATGATGGAATAGAACTTACTTTATAGGTAATATAAGAAGAAAGGTTCTATTATAGTACAGAGCTTTATATAGCTATAGAAAAAAGGTATTAAGCTATTAATTGATAAGAGCTTTATAATATATAACTATTACTAGCGCTGTATCTAAGAATAAGAGAACTTAAGATAGTCTTGTGTAATCTGCTACTCGCTAGTCTAATAGATTATCTACGCTAACATTAAGTACTAGCTTTTATATATAGTACTACGCTAGAAGTATACTTTAGTCTTATACTTCTACTACACTAAGTTTGCGAAGCCTAGTGATAAGACGGCATTCACTCACATCAACTTAAACCTAACCTAGGCTATGTAGGAGGATTAAGGAGTAGATATAATCCAAAGAAGCGTCTTAGTGCATAATAAAGATAAGACGAACTATACTTTCGTAATAGAAGGCTTTTATAAGTATATCTAAGAGTATATTAATTTAGAGAAGAAAAGGAGATAGAAAGAAAGCTAGTATAGAAATCTAACGTTAGAAGGATATAGTTTACTAGCCTAAAGAGCTTAAGAAATAGTTTCTTAAAGTATAATAGAGACGTACACCTTATAAGAAAGGAGAAGCCTATATTACTAATCCTCTCGTCTTATATAGCTCTATAGGGCTAGCTACTAAGAACTATTATATAATTCTACCTTAGTATATTACTATGCGCGATAGTGTTATAGAGGTACTAGCTATAGGAACTTATAAAGATATCCTTAAGGCTTATTAGACGCTTACAGCACTCCTAAGCTCTCTATCCAGCTACCTAAATAAATATAGTAGAATTAATGAAGCTTTTTTAGCTGATAGTAAGTTTAACTTTAATTCTTATATCTAACAGGCCTTAGTTAAATAAGCTTTTTGGAATAATATATTAGTATAAGAAGAGTTTTAAGAGGAGATTATAAATAAAATCGTAGAGTTGATTTGAGACTTTTTTCTAGATACCAAGAGTGCTACAATTAAATAGCTAAAACGTGTACTACTATTAATTATAAAGCTAGAATAAGATACTTTCTATGCTAAGTCTATAAAAGGTATACTAGATCAACTACTTTTTATAAATAATAGAGTATATCTAGATAAGGTAGAAGACGATATTAAATAGAATAAGAACTTCTCTAAAGCTAATATAGTTAACTGTCTATAGACAAAATTTACGCTAGAACCTAATAAGAACTTCAGCTACGCAGGCTATAGGCCTCTTAATATCTTAGTCTAAGAATTTATTCTTCTTAACTGATAATTTGCCTTTTAGCACACTAGCTTAGCGGTATTATAGCTTTAGTATTAGTTCTAACGTGGTTCATAAGCAAGTCAGTCACCTAAGCGAGTTAGTCACTCCCCACTAGCGCGTTAACTTTAACACGTTATTATAGTCTTTTATTATAGTCAATAGACTATTATAATATACTAAATTCATAATTAGAATTACTACTATTACTTATACTATCTATCTTAACTACGTAGGTATAAGCGTTGTGTCTAGTCTGCTTACAACGCCTGCACCGCCGCTCTCCTTACACCCTTTTTAACGCACTCTTACCATTACTATAACTACTACCTACTTATTTAGCTAATACTTCTTATACTTTACCTATAGTAAAAGTCTCTTCTATCTATACGTATTGCCACTTGCAGCTCTTACACTTATTTGCTATGTCTAGAGCCTCTTGAAGAGCAGCTACTTCCTCTCTTATAAGCGTTATCTTATATGCTATTTACTAAGCATCTTTACTTAGCTATATAACCTTCTTTTTAAAAGAATTTATAGAAGACCTAAGGTAGTTTCTTACTCTGTATTAAATAAGAGTACTTTAAGCCTTAACCTCGCGCGCGTTGCGTAGTATCTGCGCCTACTAGGTAGCTATCTATTGTGGTGATTATACAGGTGTCTGCACTACTATATTAAGCTTAGATAGCACAGCTTATAGGTTATATAGGACTAGACTAGCGCCTCTAAAGCTAGCTTAGATATTCTCCTTTATAATAGACTGCTTAAAAGCAGTCTTAAAGGCTAGTAGGAAGGTCTCTTTACTAATATAGTAGGTGCGGTTGCGTGCTAAGCTTAAAATAGCTTTACTATACTTACGCTTTAACAGTAAGAAGCAGGCAACGTTAAAAGGCTATAATAGGTAAGATAAGTGCGTAGGTATGTAGAAAAGCATAATATTCTTCTCTTTGCATAGATCTTGGAAATTAATAGAGTAGTAGCTCTTATAGCTATTAATAATAAGCAGTTAATCCCTACCTATAGTAGAGATCTTCATATAGGTATTAAAGTGCTCTAACTAGGCAAAATCAAGCTAATTATTTATCTAGCAATTAAGACTAACTTTAAGAACATAGTTAGTAGGTAAATTCTTAAACTAGACGTTAATAAGCACCTTGCCTATAAAGATAATAAAGAGTAGTATTTAGCAACCTAACGCGCCTACGCCTTAGATTATAGTAACCTATTTATAGTTGCTTAGCTATATCAACTTTTCTTTTATATTCTTTTAATACTATAATTAGTAACTATAATAAAATCTTACTTATTATAAGGCTAGCTTGATTATAGTTATAGATATTATTATCTACGATACCCTACTTCTACCTTATTACTAAGACTAAGTTAAACTAGCGCTAGATAGCTACTAGGCTCTTATAGGTGGCTTACTAGTAATTATAGAGATAGCTCCAGCGCGTATAGAGCTTAGTAGTCCGCCTAATAATGTTATTAACATAATTCTTACTAATAGGGTAGCTACTACGCTTTTTTAATAGTCTATTAGCTATTACCTAAACCTTAGCTTTTGTTAAGGTAAATCTACGCGTAGACCTTTTAAAAATACGTCCAATAATAGCCTTCTCTGCTAACTTATTTGGGCGCTATAAATTTAGTTTATAGTTGCGTTAAAGGCGCTTTCTAGCCTATTAATTAGATATTATACTTTAAGGCATGTTATAGATAAAAGTAGCGCGTCTTTAGCTTGAAACATATTGTAATTAGATGTTATAAAGAAGAAGTCAAAATTTTATTTAAGATAAGTTAATTAATAGTTATATTATTAAGATATAACGCGTTGTAGTATCAACGTTAACGCGCTACTAGGGAGTAACTAACTCACTTAGGTGACTAACTCGCTTATGAACCACGTTAGTTTATTATTACTACTATAAATACTTTACTCTCCCTCTCTATGACGCTAAGCTACGAGTTTAAGTATGCAACTAAGGCATAGTAGTTAACTAAGAAAAGGAGTATAGAAGTAAGGCATAGACGCTGAGTTAAGAGCAGAGAACCTAGCATCTACATAGAAGCTATAAGGAAGACAAGATAGCTAGACGTAAGGAATAGAATAGATAGAGGTAGTAAACAATTTGCAACTAAGAAAGCACTAAAGAGTACTTTAGAGAAGGGAATTTAGTGTATGGTAGAGGAGAACTTAATAGGGCTAAGCTCTTAGGTTTGAGAGGTTTATGCTAAGGCATAGGGTTACTATAACTCTTATGCTGACTACGCACTACTTACTTTTAAGAAAGAATATAAATTAGTGGTTAAGTCTATAAGTAAAATTAATTAATATTATCTCTTAGAGAAATCTCTTGCTTAAAGAACTAACTACTTATATTTTACTCCCTCTCCCCTCTCCCATAGCCTATAGGAAGGGGAAGAGCCTTTAGTTCTGTTCCCTCTACTAAGAAGACATCGCAGTTCCAACCACACCTCCACAATATATAACTTTACTTAATAGAACTTTAATAACGCAAAGCTAGTGAGTATATTACTAAAATAAGTAGTAGAGCTAAGAAAGATAGTAGCTAATATAGGTATTAGACTAAATAACCTTATATATAACGTGGTTAATAAGCGAGTTAGTCACCTAAGCGAGTTGATCACTCCCCACTAGCGCGTTGACGTTGATACTACAACGCGTTGTATCTTAATAATATAACTATTAATTGACTTATCTTAAATAAAATTTTAACTTCTTCTTTATAATATCTAGTTACAATATGTTCCAAGCTAAAGAAGCGCTACTCTTATCTATAACATGCATTAAAGTATAATATCTAATTAATAGGCTAGAAAGCGCCTTTCACGAAACTATAAACTAAATTTAAAGCGCCTACATAAGTTAGAAGAGGAGGCTATTATTAGATATATTTTTAAAGAGTTTATGCGTAGATCTACTTCTTTAAGGGCTAAGGTTTAAGTAATAGCTAATAAACTATTAAAAAAGCGTAGTAGCAACTCTATCAGTAGGAATTAGGTGAATAACTTTATTAGGCAGACTACTAAGCTCTATACGCGCTAGAGCTATCTTTAAAATTACTAGCGAGCCGCCTATAAAGATCTAGTAGCTATCAAGCGCTAGTTTAACTTAGTCTAGGCAATAAGCTAGAAGTAGAGTATTATAGATAATAATATCCACAACTTTAACAAAACTAGCTTTATAATATGTAAGATTTTATTATACTTATTAATTATAGTATTGAAAGGATATAGGAAAAAGAAGTAGATATAGCTAAGTAACTATAAGTAGGTTACTATAATCTAAGGCGTAGGCGCGTTAGGTTGCTAAATACTACTCTTTATTATCTTGATAGGCAAGGTGCTTTTTAACGTCTAGTTTAAGAATTTACCTACTAACTAGGTTCTTAAAGTTAGTTCTAATAGCTAGACAAACAATTGGCTTAGTTTTACCTAGTTAGAGCACTTTGTTACTTATACAAAGAGCTCTACTATAAGTAGGTATTAACTGCTTAATATTAATAGCTATACGAACTACTACTTTATTAATTTCTAAGATCTTTGCAATAAGAAGAATGATATACTTCTTTACATGCCTGCGCACTTGTCTTACCTATTGCAGCCCCTTAACGTTACCTACTTCTCGCTATTAAAGCGTAAGTATAGCGACGCTATGATAGGCTTAATATATAACTACACCTACTATATTAGTAAAGAGACCTTCCTACTAGCCTTTAAGACTACTTTTAAGTAGTCTATTATAAAGGAGAGTATCCAAGCTAGCTTTAGAGGCGCTAGTCTAGTCCCACACAACCTATAGGCTATGCTATCTAAGCTTAATATAGTAGTGTAGACACCTATACAATTACTACAATAGATAGCTACCTAGCAGGCGCAGACACTACGCAACGCGCGCAAGGTTAAGGCTTAAAGTACTCTTATTTAGTAGAGAGTAAGAAACTACCTTAGGTCTTCTATAAATTCTTTTAATAAGAAGGTTATATAGCTAGGTAAAGAGGCTTAGTCAATAGCATATAAGATAACGCTTATAAGAGAGGAAGTAGCTGCTCTTCAAGAGGCTCTAGACATAGCAAATAAGTGTAAGAGCTGCAAGTGGCAATACGTATAGATAGAAGAGACTTTTACTATAGGTAAAGTATAAGAAGTATTAGCTAAATAAGTAGGTAGTAGTTATAGTAATAGTAAGAGTGCGTTAAAGAGGGTGTAAGGAGAGCGGCGGTGCAGGCGTTGTAAGCAGACTAGACACAACGCTTATACCTACGTAGTTAAGATAGATAGTATAAGTAATAGTAGTAATTCTAATTATGAATTTAGTATATTATAATAGTCTATTGACTATAATTAAAGACTATAATAACGTGTTAAAGTTAACGCGCTAGTGGGGAGTGACTAACTCGCTTAGATGACTGACTTGCTTATGAACCATGTTAACCCTCAAAAAATAGTCCTAAACTATAAAACTTATAATAAGAAGAGAAGCCTAAATTAATACTATAACTTCTTGACAGAGATTACTAATAACTTTTTAACTATATGTAATATTACTCTACTACACATAGTAGAGAATATCAGTAATAAGGAACTCTAGAGCTAAAGCATAAACTATTACTTAAAGTAGTGCTTAATTATTTTATATAAAGACTAAATCTATATTAGCTTTAGATCTTTTTAGCTACTTACTAGATTACTAAGCGCACCTTAGACACTATCTTAGTAGACTACTCTAGTAATATTAGATGTAAAGACTATTGACGCTAGTACCCTAGTAGTATAAAAGGTAAGTACTTTTACTAAGAAGGCCTAAGCACTACCCTATAGTTCTATCGGAAACACTTTCTCTCATCTTCCTCTACTATAAAGCGCACGCATAAGAACACGTAACTACCTATTATACTAATCAGCTACTAAGTAAAATAACTAAATACTAAATAATACTATAATTAATAATGACACCAAAATTTATATTACTTTCTAAGAAATAGTTAAGAAAGACTATGAATATACTAATAAGAGCTTTTTTTTTTACTATTATACACTAAGCTATAGATTAATATAAACCTCTAATTGACCTAAAGAGAGTTATTGTCTATAATATATAGTACTAAGAGTACTACGCTTAAAGGGAGAAGGTTAAGATAGTCTATATATACTATTCCTACACTATTGTTACTGCTAAGAGCATAGGCTTTATTACTGATAACCTTAACTAAAATCTAATAGTCTAAACCCTCTTAGCCGTCTCTATACTTAAGCTATAATAAAGAAAAATTAAGTTAGATTTTCTTATAAGTAGTTTCTTCTTGTGGTACTACTAATAATACTAATAATATAATAACTTAGCTAGCTACTACTACTATTCTAAGTCTTAGGTATATTTTGATAAGCTAGACTAGAAGAAAATGAGTAAGATAATAAGATAGAACTTACTTTATAAGTAATATGAAAAGAAAAGTTCTATCATAGTAAAAAGCTTTATATAGCTATAAAAAAAAGTATTAAGCTATTAATTAATAAGAGCTATATAATATATAACTCCTACTAGTGCTATATCTAAGAATAAAAGAACTTAGAATAGTCTTATATAATATACTACTCGCTAGTCTGATAGATTATCTACGCTAATATTAGGTACTAGCTTTTATACGTAGTACTACGCTAGAAGTATCCTCTAGTTTTATACTTATACTATACTACCCTTGTAAAGCTTAGTAATAAGATATTATTCACTTATATTAACTGAAACCTAACCTAGGCTATAAAAGACAACTTAGAAGTAGATATAATTTTTAAAAGCGTCTTAGTAGATAACAAAGATAATAAAAACTATACCTTAGTAATTAAAGGCTTCTATAAGTATATTCAACAGTATATGAAGTAGACAAAGAATAAAAGTATAAAAAAAGCTAGTATAATAATCTAGAGTTGAAAGAATATAGTTAACTAGCCTAAAGAGATTAAGAAAGAGTTTCTTGAAGTATAATAGAGACGTACACCTTACAAAAAAGGAGAAGCCTATATTACTAACCCCCTGCTCCTGTATAGCTCTATAGGGCTAGCTACTAGGAACTATTATATAATTCTACCTTAGTATATTACTATTCCTAATAGTATGATAGAGGTACTAGCTATGGGAACCTATAAAGATATCTTTAAGGCTTATTAGACGCTTATAGCACTCCTAAGCTCTCTATTTAGCTACTTAAATAAGTATAGTAAGATAAATTCAGCTTTTCTAGCTAACGTTAAGTCTAACTTTTATTTTTATATCTAAAAAGCCTTAGTTGGATAAGCTTATTAAGATGATTTATTAGTATAGGAAGAGTTCTAAGAGAAGATTAAAAATAGAATAGTAAAGTTAATCCAAAACTTTATCCTGAATACAAAAGATACTATAATTAAATAGCTAAAATGCTTACTACTATTGATTATAAAGCTAAAGTAAAATACTCTTTATACCTACCTTATAGAAGATATACTAAATTCATTATTTTTTATCAATAATAGAGTATATCTGGCTAAAGTAAAAGACTAAACGAAATAGAATAAGAACTCTTCTATAGCTAACGTAGTTAACTATTGATGAATAGAACTTATACTACAACCTAATAAGAACTTAGCTACGCAGGCTCTAGGCCTCTGATAAGCTTAGTTTAGAGAGTTATCCATCTTAATTCATAATTTACCTCTTAGCACACTAGCTTAGCGCTATTATAGCTTTAGTATTAGTTCTAGTCCATTATTGCTACTATAATTACTTTACTCTCTTTCTTTATTACACTAAGTTACTAGCTTAAGTATACAACTAAGGCGTAGTAGTTAACTAATAAAAAAAGTATAAAAGTAAGGCATATATGCTAAGTTAGAAATAGATAAATTAGCGTCTGTATAGAAGCCTATAAAGAAGATCAAATAGCTAGACGTAAGAGATATAATAAATAAAAGTAGTAAATAAATTATAACTAGAGAGGAACTAAAGAGTACTTTAATGAGGGGAATTTAGTAGATAGTAAAGGTAAACTTAATAAGGCTAAGCTTCTAGGTTTAGAAGGTTTATACTACAATATAAAGTTACTATAACTCTTATACTAATTAAGCACTACTTACTTTTGAGAAGGAATATAAATTAGTAGTGAAGTCTATAAGAAAAATTAATCATTGATATCTCTTAGAAAAGTCTCTTACTTAAAGAACTAACTACTTATATTTTACTCTCTCTCCCCTCTCCTATAGCCTATAGAAAGGGGAAGAGCCTATAGTTCTGTTCCCTCTACTAAGAAGACATCGCAGTTCCACACTACACCTCCACATTACTAGTAAGTAATATTATATAAAGCATTGTTAAAAACTTACTTATTAGTTGAAGAATAGCTTATAGCGCTCATATAGTAGTAATCAATTAATACTATTATACCAAGTTTAAATAGGACTGAATAGCTACTTAAATAAAGAAAATTATAAGTAAAGACTTTTATAGTATTATCATATCCTAAACTCTTAAGAATAGTAGTATTATTATACTTATTATACTATTTTTTCAAGTAAAAACCTCAAACTATCTAAGACTAATAAATTAACTTTACTAAATACTACTATACAAAATATTTCATAGCTTATATATAAGATTTAGGTAAAATATCAGTATCAGCTAGAGTATTTACTGAAAGAAATAAGTTAGAAATATCTTTCAAACAGCTAAAATAAGAATTTTACTTATAACCAATAATACAGAGGGGTGACATGAAGAAAACGTCACTTAAAAAGTTGTTATTTTGAAACTTTTATATCTAGCTAGAAAAAATAGCTAAAGATAAACGGATTGCAGATCTAGAGAGCCAGGATCTCCTAGTTTGGCATAGTGAGCCCACCTCCTGCTTAGACAGCAGCTCTAAGCGGAGAAAAATCATAGAATATAGGAGACTACAATAATGAAAATTTCATTTATTGTAAAACAATAGTCCTTACTTAAAAAGGCTTACTTTTAAGATATATGATAGTATATATATAGAGGACCACGTGACATGTTTTTTTCTACTTTAAGCAATCCTCTAGAATTAAATATTAAGTTCTTAAGACAAAGTTACTAAATTAAGTTTAGTGTATTACTAAGCCTGATGAGTCATAATATACTATATATTTGATTCTTTCTATCCTGAATTTCTGATTTCTTAGTTCCTCACTATGGATCCAAAATTTTCAAAATTTGAAGCTGAAGTTGCCCGTTTGTTAAAGGCAAATAAAGCCATTAAATATATATCTATTTTACTTAGTAAGCCACCTAAGGCTATTAGAGACGCTATTTATCGATTTAAAAAGAGAAAAAATTAGAAAAGAAAGCTTGAAAGAGTTAGTAGAGGCGGAGTTTCAAAGCTTTCAGAAAGAGATAAAAGATCTATTTATAGAGACTTAACTAGGAGCCCTAAAAAGACAAATCGCCGATTATTAGTTGAAAATGACGTCAATATTTCAACTAGAACTTTACAGCGATTTTTAAAAAGATAGGGCTATTCTATTATTATTGCAAAGAAAAAATCAATTTTAAACAAAGAAAAAGCTAAAAATAGATTAAAATACGCTAAGGATATGCTGAAAAATCTATCTAATATTAGATTAGATAGGATAATATTTTCAGATGAGTCAGCAATCCAAAGAGGCCGAGGATATAGAGGAGAATATGTAAGAAAACACCAAAACAAGCGCCAAGGTCGAGAACAAGTTTCTACATCCAATAGATGTAAGTTAAATAAAATCCTAATAGGCTAAAAGTATATATTTTTAGTCTAGTATTTTATTAATATTTCAATCGATTTTTAGCTTGCTTACTAATAGAGTTATAGCTAGACATATTACTATCCAAGTTTGGGGAGCAATTTGGATAGGTGGTAGATCTGATCTAGTAGTAATTCGGGCTCCAAATTCTTCTCCAAACTTCAATAATCACCAATATATCCGTAAGGTTTTAATACCTTAAGTAAAGCCTAATATAAAACTAGGTAAGTAATATATATATTTTTATATCTAAGAATTAATCTAGCACACCTGATTAAAGAGCTATAAATCCCAAATTCGGATATATTATAGATATAAGTAACTACTATCTAGGCTGGAAGTTTCAGCAGGATAACTTCAGAATGCATACTACTGAAAACGTTTTCAGCTGGTTTAAAAGAAATTCAATTGAAGTCTTCCCTCATCCACCTTACATTCCAGATCTTAATCCAATAGAAAATGTGTGGAGTTTACTTAAAAACCATTTATCCAAAAGATCTAGATCTTTTTTAGGCTTAGGTAATAACCAGAAGAGTATAGCGGCTTTTACTAGGGCTATTTTTGAAGAGTGGCAAGCTTTTATACAACAGAATATAGATGATTGTATTTTATCTCTACCTAGGCGTTGGCAAGCTGCAGTAGAAGCTAAGGGCTGGTACACTAAATATTAGCTTCTATTCTTAGCGAAAAATAAATATACTCTAAAAAATCAGACTCTTCTATATAGCACGTGATCTCACTAGTAAAGGTATACTATAACAGTCAGAGCTTAGAGATTAAAGATAGATCTATAATATATATCAGACTTAGACCTTTTTATATAAAAACAATAGAGTAATCTAGATATTTAGTTTAGATTTATTCAAGCTTCTAGTTTGGGGATTTTTGTTCGCTCAGGACTGCTGACTAAACAAATACTGGGTCCACTATGCCAAACTGGGAGATCTTGGCTTTCTAGATCTGCAATTCGTTTATTCTTAGCTATTTCTTCCAGCTATATATTAAAGTTTTAAAATAACAACTTTTTGAGTTACGTTTTTTTCGCGTCACCCCTTTGTAATAATGTTTTATATCTTATTCTTTTTGAAATATGAATAAAGTAAAGTATCTTAGTTACTAAGAGTACTAAAAATACCCTTTTTCTTACTTAGAAAGTCTAGACTAGACAGTAGAGTAAGACTAAAAGTAGTAACTACTATAAGAGTAGAAAAAGATAAAGAAAAAAGTAATAGAGTACTAGGCTGAAAAGGTAATGAAGAATAACTGAAATAATTTAGCGTACTAAATACTTTATTATTATTATTTTTAATAGAGGTACTAAAATCACAATAGTTTATACTATTAGTAAAAGACTAAAGCTTAGAAAGTATAGTCTTATCTATACTCATCATTTACTATAGTAAATAATAATACTTAGTTAAAAGAATACTAAAGTTACTTTTAGATACTAACTATATAAAAGGCTGTTTAGAGTTAGTAGGTGTTACAAAAGAAAGTATGAAAGAGAATAGTATAGACGTACTAAAAAGTAACAAGAGAACAAACAAAAAATAAGGTTTTTAGGAATAAGTTAAAAAATTCAACCTAGTAAAGCTTAAAAATTAAAAATTAAAATTAGGGCTACGTAAGCTATAGTATAAAGAGTTTACTTAGTTATTATAGTTTCAACCTAACGTAGGCCTATTAATAAAAGTAAAAAAACAGAACTAGTACTAGTAGTAGTGAAAGTACTACTCAAAAGAAAAAAAGTATTATTTTTACTAGTACTCTTATTACTAACGTTACGTGTAAGTAAAGAAGAAGCTAAAATACGCTTAAGAGATATAATAAAGTAAGTAATCATAAAAAAAGAAAAAAAGTAAAAAAAATAGAAGTCAAAATAACTGAATAAATAAGAAGTAATAGCTGAACTTAATACTAGTAAAACAACTATATATGAAGAGTGGGGTTATAAGAAAAGTATAAAGTTAATATTATAGTTATTGTAGTAGCTCTAAGTAACTATTAGAGAGCTAGTCATCAACGCACTAACTAAACGTAGTAAAGGTATAAAGTGAAAAAATAGTAACGTCAAAGTATAGCGAGTGGCCGAGAATAGCGAGTGACCGAAAATGCCAAGCCCTCATCAACCTCACCACTGTTGCGCAACTATTACAGCGCAACAACAACAGTAAATTGAATTTAGAAAAGGCTAATCTATTTAGAATCAACCTCTTTATCTTGCTTGCAGGTGCGCGAGTTGTGTCTAGTCTCACCGCAGCGTCTACAGCGCCTTTGCGACGGTTCGCCTACTTCAGCGCTCTCTCCATTCTTTGCCTTCTTCCCACTACCACGCGCCCTAGACTCCTTTAGAGTTGCTAGTTTCTCTCCTTCTTTAATTGTTAGGGTCTCTCCTTTCTGTAGCCGCTTTCTTTTGTGTGATCTCCTTTACGTGGCGGCTTCATTCGCTGCTTCAAGCTCAGAGACCTGTTTCTTAACTAACACCAACTCATGCGCAATAGTAGTCACACCTTTAACCAAGTTTTCAACAGCACCTAGCATACTTGTTAGTGAACTATCTAGGTGCATTCAAATCCTCTGCTTCACCAGCGTCGATTGCAGCCCTATTTCTAGGGTGTTGCTTGGGGTTTACGACTGCTAGTGTAGATTTTTAGCAGTAGGTGGTGAAGGGGTGCGTAGCTTAACATCCAGCTTTAATGTCACTACCTCTAGGTCGTGTGGAACCAATCTAGCGCCTTAAAACCCTCCTAGGATATTATCCTTTGTAACTGTCTGAAAATAGGCTTGCTAGAAGGCTGGCAAGAACTCTATCTTGGTCATATAGTTGATCCCATTGCGCATCAGCTCCTCAGCTTGGCGCCCATATGCCCT
>NW_007360025.1:2403151-2407453 GCF_000359705.1 Exserohilum turcica Et28A | reverse complement strand
AGCATTACCAGGAAAAGCAGAAATCAAGAAAAACGACAATGACTGTTGCCACACACATCTAGAGACATATGAGTGTCTAGTGGAGCAATGTCATATCCATGGACCCGAGAAGCAAGATCGAGCTCACCAACGGCTGTGTTGGGTGAACTGCGAAAGCATGTGTCAGTATCACAGGACGCAGTATAAGGAAGCCTTGAACCCGGCCAGCTACTACCACGGAACGGTAAACGCTGAGGAATGTAATGCAACGGAATATCGTATGCACCGAGAAAAGCAGTCGAAAGTCACGACGTCTCGAATGCCGAAGCAACGAGTTAAGGACAGTGAAGAGCGTCATGAACTCTTACACTGGTCCTTCTGCTACAACGACTATTGCACAATACACCAAGACGCCAAGTACGGCGCAGGCTACTTTCCTAGACAGAGGAAGAGTAGGCTGATAAAAAACTAGGATGCCACCAGGGACAGGGTCACGCTGGTGAAGGCAGTCCTAAAACGACCCTTAAGGAAGTCAAGAGCGTAGGCACGCAGGACCTTAGACTTCGAACAAATGTCTTAGTAAACGGACATAGGATGACAGCGACTATAGATAGTGGTGCTGCACGAACAATGATCTCACCCCGAGTGGTGGAGAAATACGACATACCCCATCAGGCCAAGAAGGTGCCGATGCGAGTGGTATTAGCCGACGATAATCCCATGGCATACGGGAACGGCATGATCAGGCTAGAGACCAAGCTGGTGCCAATGGAATTGGCAGGCAGGAAAAGCCACGTGAAGATCAACATCATGGACCTTGGAGAGGAAGATATCCTCATAGGCTATGACTAGTTGTTAGAACACAACCCGGCCATTGATTGGCAAAAGAAAACAATACTTAGCTAAGAACCTGTGCACAAGGTTGCTGGAGTACGAAAAGAGACGAACCCGATTATCCAGAGCTCACCCAAGGACGGGAGGATAGGTACGATCTCACCACATAAGATCATGAGAATCTATGTGAAGGACCCTTAGAGAATAGGAGTCATTTGGTTAAAACGGGTCGCGACCACGAAGGAAGGACTAGTACCACAGTTGGCGATACCAACAGAATACCAGACGAACGAGTTTCGAGAACTGTTCGAGGAAAACGAAGCAACAGACCTAGCAGAACATCAGGACTGGGATCACGAGATCGTCCTCGAAGATGGAGCTAAGTTGAGCCCAGGAGGAATGTACCCTATATCGCCCGAGCACGATGCTGAGCTTAAGGAATACCTCTAGAAGAATCTGAAGAAAGGATTCATTAGACTAGGATTAGGCCCGATGGCCTCACCAATATTGTTCGTAAAGAAGCCTAACGGAAAGTGGCGACTGTGCGTCGACTACAGAAGGTTGAACGGGGTTACTCGAAAGAATAGATACCCACTACCACTCATATCGGAGCTCATGGATCGACTCCAGGGAGCTAAGTGGTTCACGAAGTTCGATGTCCGGGAGGGATTTTACCGGATTAGGATCAAGGAAGGAGACGAATGGAAGACAGCGTTCAAGACGAAATATGGACTGTTTGAGTATATGGTAATGCCGTTCGGATTGACGAATGCGCCGGCAACCTTTTAATTAGTCATTAACAGCGCTCTCCACGAATACCTTGGAATCTTCGCGACAGCGTACCTAGACGATGTACTAGTGTACTCTAGAGGATCGCTCGAAGAACATGTTGAACATGTTAAGAAGGTCTTACGAAAGCTTAAAGAATATAAGCTATACCTTTAAGCTGAGAAGTGTGAATTCCACACGCAGGAAACGGAATTCCTAGGCTTTATTATCTTAATAGAAGGTGTTAAGATGAATCTAAAGAAAACCTAGACTATACAGGAATGGCTAAAACCTAAAACAGTTAAGGACGTGCAATCCTTCCTAGGATTTGCGAACTTCTACTGAAAGTTTATTAGGAATTACTCCTGGATTACGACACTACTTATGGAGATTACGAAGAAAGACATAGGGTTTAAATAGACCAAAGAATGTTAGGAAGCCTTTGAAGAACTAAAGCAGATGTTCCTCGAAGCACCCGTACTAGAGATGTACGATCCAAGACGGAAAACCAGAGTTGAGACCGATGCGTCCGATTACGCACTAGGAGCTGTACTGTCACAGCAGTGCCTAGATGGGAAATGGAGACCAGTGTTCTACCATT
Source organism: Exserohilum turcica Et28A (assembly GCF_000359705.1). Lineage (NCBI taxonomy): Eukaryota > Fungi > Ascomycota > Dothideomycetes > Pleosporales > Pleosporaceae > Exserohilum > Exserohilum turcicum. Next base: position 2,405,271 of record NW_007360025.1, on the reverse strand, counting down.
CACGAAAGTTCTTAGGAGCAGAACTAAACTACGATGTTCACAACAAGGAACTACTTGGAGTAGTTGACGCCTTTAAACAATAGGAGGTGTACCTGTTAGGTCTCCCAGACATGATCAAAGTATTCACTAATCACCAGAACCTAACGAGTTTCATGACAACCAAGAAACTCAACCAACGACAAGTTTGATGGGCCGAAATGCTCGCCCAATTCGACTTTAAAATAACGCACCGAGCGGGATCGCTTAACGGAGCCGCTGATGCTCTAAGCCGAAGATCCGACCTACGAGAAGAAGGACACAAGGAGCCATACAACGCAGTCCTTAGGCAGATGCCTGATAGAAGCTTGAGGTATAACAAGCCTGACCTAGTCAAGGTCAGCGTAGTAGCTCACCAAGTCACGACTCTTCAACAACAATGGCAAGAGAAAGCCACGCAATAGCGACAGGAACCAGAATACCCGCCAGAAGTAACTAACGATAGGATAGAACTCACGGCTTTGAGAGAAGGAACACGAACGTATGTGCCTCCTCATATGAGAATGGAACTTATCAAGACCCTGCACGAGTCTCTAGAATATGGACACGCAGCGGTAGACGAAATGGTCAGAAGACTGAAAAGGATGTTTGATATACCACGCTTGCGAGCGAAGGTGCAGAAAGTCCTAGGCAACTGTTTGGCATGTCACCAGAACAAGCCCAAGAGACATAAGCCCTACGGCCTGTTACAACCCTTACCGCCACCGACACGACCATAGAGTAGTGTAACAATGGACTTCATAGTGAAGCTCCCGAAATCGTTAGAACCAGGATCAGCTCGACTTTGCGACACAATCCTAGTAATCGTATGTCAATTGACTAAAGGAGCCAAGTTTGTGCCCATAGAAGAAACTATTACGGCAGATAAATGCGCGTATGAAGTCTAGAAAGCACTAGTATCAGAGCATGGGATACCTAAGGAATTTATTACGGACAGAGATAAGCTGTTCACGTCGAAACATTGGTCAACGTTCCTAGCAAAGATGGGAATCAAGAAAAAGCTATCGACTAGCTTTCACCTAGAAACAGACGGACAGACGGAACGAACGAACCAGACGCTGGAGGAGTATTTGCGATTCTACACCAACAAGCTGCAAGACAACTAGGTTGAGCTCTTGCCAACAGCACAATTGGCGTACAATAGTAGAAAATCGGCAACGACGAAATACTCTCCGCACTACGCGAACTACGGATATGAGCCGGTTGCTCATCGAGATCCGAAGGATATTGAAAGCATTGCAGTTGGAGCAGACGACAAAGCTCGATTGATGCGAGAATTGCACGAGCAATTAAGCAAGAATAAAGCTTACAGGAACCTCACGGCATCTAAGGCTGCGAATAAACAAAGGATTAAGGGACCAACCTTTAAGAAGGGGGACAAAGTCTTCTTGTCACAACAAAACCTAAAGACTAAACGGCCAAGCAAGAAACTGGATAATCTCCGATTAGGACTATTTGAAATCCTAGAGACAATTGGACCGGTAAACTACAAACTCCAGCTACCACCAGGCATGCGAATACACAACGTGTTCCACAAGAAGCTATTAGAACCAGCACCCTAAAACGCCGAGCTAATGGAAGATATCGAGCTCGAAGACGACGAGTACGTAGTCGAGGAAATCAAGGACCTACGGAAAATCGGCAGTCAGTGGAAGTACCTAGTCAAATGGCAAGGATGGCCAGAGAGCTATAACACTTGGGAACTGGAGGAAAATTTGACGAACTGCAAGTCACTGGTACGTGAGTACCATCGGAAAAATCCACAGAAGCGAGAATCGGATTCTCGTAGGAAAGGAAGTAATCAAGAGGTAAAGGGTCGAAAGAAGAAGAAGAGTAATCAGCCTGTAACCAGCCCGGGTCAGTCGATTGTACGGGTAGCGATGGTTCGGTTGCCAGAAACTCCATACCAGGGGCGGAACTCCCCTCAGCCTCCTCTTTTTCACGATTCTGAAGGTTCAGAATGGCATGATCACGGTCAGCGTACGCTCGCTCTCGCTCCTCGACCTCTAGGAGCTCGCGACGAAGTCGTGCGGTCTGTTCCTCAGAACGAGCAAGCTCAAGACGCTTTTGACGCTTCTCAGCCT
>NW_007360025.1:2397001-2401158 GCF_000359705.1 Exserohilum turcica Et28A | reverse complement strand
GCAGACGTTGTAGTGAGAAGTCCTGTTAATCCTCTATCAGACGGGTGCAGGCCGTGCGATTACTCTCAATCGGAGACGAGATCCCACAAGCGAGATGGCAAGACGCGAGTCTTCCTAGGGACGCGACACGACAGCAGCCAAACGCTGTTTAGAACTAGCTAGAAGAGAAGTACGGCCAAAGGTAAGCCCTACTAGTCCTCACCGACGAGGAGTAGGCCGCAGTTAAGGACTGCGCGAGCGGATCGAAGAGCGACCGGAAGCCCTGCATATTAGCAGGCAAAGAACGAGACGTCCAAAACGAATTAGGCAATGGAGATTAACGTTCCAAACTTGAATGTGGAAGAGCTGGCGGCGTACGCTGCTGCTAAGAACTAGGCAGGAGTATCAGATGAAGAGATCCTGCGCGAAATTACACAAATGCTTAGAGAGGACGGATGGAAGGAGGCAGCAATTAGGCCAACGATTGAAGCGGTCGCCAAACGATCGGCCGTCGTGGGAGGAAAGGGCTCACTAAGGCAAGGAGGCTCGCCAAAGGCCAACCAGGATGCCATGGCCCAGATGATGGAGCTGATGAATCGGTTAACAGCCCAGAACCAGGTGCTAACGGAACGGCTCGTGGCACTCGAGCGTAACCAAGCTGAGGGGCGTTCAGAGTCGTCCTATAGAGCCTTCACGCCTCCCCTAGCAGCAGCCGCAATCGCCGAGCCAGCTGCGCGCAGGAACAAGTTCCCGCACCTAGAACCATTTGATGGAGATCGAACGAAGTACGTAGCGTTTAAATACAAGACTTAAGCTAAGCTCCAGCACGAGTACAAAGGAACTTCAAGCCTCGCTTAGATCGAGTACGTGGTTAGTAGGTGTACGGGCAAGGCAGCGGATGTACTTCTACCCTAGGCAATACAGAACTAGAGTAAACGCCACATTGAAGACCTCTAGAGCTTTATGGACCAGCAGTTTGACGACCCACACCAGACGTCCAAAGCACTCGATCGCCTTTCAACTCTCAAACAAGGCAAGATCTTAGTAAGAGACTATCACATGGAGTTTAACCGTCTTAAGATTCAGTCAGGCGAGCAGTTTGGCGAAGCAGCTAAGAAGAGTATGTTCTTAAAGGGCCTTCACACTAAGCTGCAGGAGGCTCTTGCTACGATTGATAAGAATCTATCGTACGAGCAGCTAGTCAATAAGGCAGTAAGAACGTCCGACAACCTCTACCGGGTAGGTCTCGTTAAACTGCGCGCAACGAGCTCCCGGGTGGTAGATCGCCCTACTACAACAACCGCTCAACACGAAGCTAGTCCGGACGTTATGGACTGGGAGCCTTTGAAGGTTAATTAGGCGCGAGAAGCTAGAGGCAAGCTACGACGACCTCCGCCCGACTGCTATCGCTGCGGAGAGCTAGGTCATATCGCGAAATACTGTCAAAACGCCACCTAGGTCAAGAAGGCAAGGCCCGCGCCAAGCAACGTTGGACATAAGCCGCAGGAGGAAGTCGATCAGGTGCCGAGTAGCGAGTCAGAAAAAGAGTAGCTCTGGACTAGAGTCTCGGTCTAGAGCCTCTAAAGATGGATCGGCAGATACGTAGCGAATGGAATCAGTTTCAGCAGAAGCATATGCGTCCTCCACCAATTACTGTAGATCTTATCGTGAACAACGTGGTAAACGCTGTCGCGCTTATTGACTGCGGATGCCTATGCTATGCACTAATTAGCAAGAGATTCGCTTACCGCCACCGTCTAGAGCGCTTTTAGATCCCCTCTTAGATAATTAAGGGAGTGAACGGCAAGCTATTAGAGATTAGCGAGGTTGCCTAATTCTTATTTAAGATGCATAGGTACGAAGAGACTGCTTATGCATACGTAATAGACTTGTCCTCTAGTGAGGACGTGTACCTTAGCAGGGGATGGATAGACCACTAGGACGTATCAGTATCTCCTGCCAAGAAGAGTATTTTTATCCACTTGAAGGGCATTTAAGTGAGGTTGACTAAAGGACGCCTACAAGGAGGAGTTAGCTAAGTTAACGCTGCAGCGTTTGCGGCCTTAGTTCGTAGGCATAAGAACGCTCTAAATAGCGTTTAGATCTTCGCCGCGTCAATTGTAGACATTAACAAGGCGCTACAACTAAAGAAGCCCGTAGATGTACGAGCGCTGCTACTAACACAGTACTAGGAGTTCTATGAGCTCTTCAACCCGAAGCAAGCAGAGAAGCTTCCACCGCACTGAGGGCCAGGGGTGGACCACAAGATTGAGCTAGAGCCAAAGGATGCTCAGCTACTGTGGGGACCTCTCTATAGCATGTCGCGTGGAGAGCTCCTAGTCCTTAGAAAGGAACTTATATCGCTTCTTAAGAAGGGATTTATTCGCGTAAGCAGCTCGCCAGCCGCAGCGCTAGTATTGTTCGCCAAGAAACCTAGAGGAGGGCTCCAACTGTGCATTAATTATCGAGCTCTGAACGCAATTACTAAGAAGGACTAGTACCCGCTACCCTTTATCTAAGAGACACTTAACAGCTTAAGCAAGGCTAAATAGTTTACAAAGTTAGACGTTATCGCAGCCTTCTACAAGATCCGTGTCGCACTAGGCGATAAGTAGAAGATAGCCTTCTAAACAAGATTTGGACTGTTTGAGTGGCTAGTTACCCCCTTTAGCATAGCAAACTCCCTAAGTACTTTTCAACGATACATTAACTAGACCTTAAGAGAACACCTAGATGACTTCTGCTCAGCATACCTGGACGACGTACTAATCTACACCAATGGCGATCTGCGCCAGCACCGAGAGCACGTCCGAAAAGTGCTTAGCAAGCTGCAAGCCGCAGGGCTACAAGTAGACATTAAGAAGTGCGAGTTTAAAGTTAAGACAACTAAGTACCTTAGGTTCATTATCGAAGCAGGTAAAGGGATAAGCATGGATCTAGCCAAGGTAGCCGCAATCCGCGAGTGGGAGGCACTAAAGACAGTAAAGGGAGTAAGATCGTTCCTAGGGTTCGCGAACTTCTACTAAAGGTTCATTAAGAACTTTGCGCAGCTAGCCGCACCCCTCACTAGGCTTACAGGTGACGTCCCCTTCTGATGGGGATCTGAAGAGCAGTTAGCCTTTGAGAAGCTAAAGGAGATCTTCGTTACAGAGCCCACGCTGGCGGCGTTCGACCCAGATCGGGAGACAGTGCTCGAGTGCGATTCGAGCGGCTACGCGGTGGGCGGGGTGCTATCACAGTACGACGATGATGGAGCCTTACGGCCTTGCGCGTTCTTCTCGCGGAAGAATAGCGCGCACGAGTGCAACTACGAGATCCACAACAAGGAGTTGCTCGCGGTAGTACGATGCCTTGAGGAATGGGATTCTGAGCTGCGTTTAGTTAAGAAGTTTAAGGTGATTACAGATCACAAGAACTTAGAGTACTTCATAAAACCTCGCATGCTGAACGAGCGCTAGGTGAGATAGTCGCTTCTACTTAGTAGGTACAACCTAGAGCTGCTATATCGGCCAGGCAAGCAGAATGTGAGAGCCGACGCGCTCTCGAGAAGAGAACAAGACCTGCCTGCAGGGGCAGAAGACGAGCGCTTGCAGAAGCGTTTCGTGCAAATATTTAAGCCAACAAACTCCTATTAGGAGATAGCAGAAGAAGAACTAGAAGAGGAACTAGAAGAAGCCATTTTAGTAATGGCCATGAAAACACGAAGCCAACGGCGGGAAGAAGAGGCTGTTGCCCTAGCTAAAGAAGGACTAGGCCAACTACCTCCTAGAGAACTAGACAAAGAAGCGTTAGAGCAGAACGAGTTAGAGAAGCTCTAGCAAGAAGCGACAGCGAAGGATTGGGTCTACTAGGGAGCGAAGAAGGCCGTAGAGGACCAAGAACGACGTTTCCCTGCGAACTTAGGCCTAAAGTGCTCAATCGAAGACTGCTCAGCGGACGGCGGAGTCCTGTTTTACCAAGGGCGCAAGTGGGTGCCAGACAACGACGAATTACGAACGGCAATCATCAGCGGCGCACACGACTCATTAGCCACTGGCTACCTAGGACGCGAACTAACGTACAAGATACTCGCAAGGGACTACTTCTGGCCAGGCATGACCAACTCGATCCGGAGATATGTTAGAAACTGCGACGCTTGTGGACGGAGCAAGTCCTGGAGAGAGGGCACGGCAAGGCCT
>NW_007360025.1:2369887-2395843 GCF_000359705.1 Exserohilum turcica Et28A | reverse complement strand
AGACCGAGCAGCGCTCAGACAACGCGCTTAGATACTCCGGCATAACCTTTCTCCGATAAGTAAATAAACACCACGTAAGCAGAGTAGATAGCTCCTTATCGAATACAACCTCTTGTATACCTCGCGATTGCTCCCTAGAGCGCAGCCCCTTACAAAAGCGAATTAAAGAGCTACTAATATTATACGCTATAGGCTGCTATAGTATATTATAAGATCTTAAATTAGCCAGTAGTTAAGGCCCAAAGCGTAAGGTTAATCTTGCCTTCTTTATACAATAAGATAGCGTTACATTATAGAGACATAATGTATTCTTTATTGTGTTCGCAGTGCCAAGAAAAAGTGGCTAGCTCACTGGTTTGGCCGCCTCACTAGTGTAGTACGTTAGTAAAGATATTAACTTTATAATAAAAGATATAAAAGTGCTATAGCTACTAAAAATGTATTAATATATTAATACTAAAGCTTTAAATTTGATGTTTAATAGTATAGTAAGCGCTTTTAGCTTTACTAGTAGTATTAAAGCTAAAGTAAGTATAGTAATTAATATAATAACTTACTAGTTTAACATGGTTCACAAGGAAGTCGCTAACCCAAGCAAGTCGCTAACGCCCTACTACTACATCTACATTAACACATTATTATAGTTCTTTATTATAGTTAATAAACTATTATAATATACTAAATTAATTATCAGAATTACTACTATTACTTACACTATCTATCTTAACTACGTAGGTATAAGCGTTATACCTAGTCTGCTTATAACGCCCGCACTGCTACTCTCCTTACACCTTCTTTAACGCACTCTTACTATTACTATAACTACTACTTGCTTCTTTAGCTAATACTTCTTATACTTTACCTATAGTAAGAGTCTCTTTTATTTATACGTATTACTACTTATAGCTTTTATGCTTATTTAACTTATTAAGAGCTACTTAAAGTATACCTATTTTCTTTATTATAAGCGTTATCTTATATACTATTTACTAGGCCCTCTTACTTAGCTATATAATTTACTTAGTAAGTAAATTAGTAGAAGACTTATAGCGTTTTTTAATACTTTTTTAAATAAGACTAATTTAAAACTTAACTTTGCGCGCGTTACGTAGTATTTGCGCCTAATAAGTAGCTACTTATTATAGTAATTATATAAGTGTCTATTGTAACGGGCTAGGTAGCCCGCTACAGTACAGATAGCGGTGGCTATCTTATGTATCAACTACGCAACGATATCAGCAGCTCTGATATCTTGTGCCAGCCTTTTTGGCGCGGTGGGCGCGTTGTAGTTGCGTGCGCAGTCTAATAGGACTCGACCCGTTACAAGTGATAAAGTTGATAGGCTAGTAGGGCGTTAGCGACTCGCTTGGGTTAGCGACTCACTTGTGAACCACGTTATAGTAGTAATTATCAAGCTAGTACTACTTTAAGTATATAATTATAGTCTTCAATCACTACTTATAAGCTATTGAGTTAGTATTATGATTAGCTTTTAATAGTTAGGTCAGAAGTTCAAATAAAGCTTAGAAAAGTTATTTATTACTTAGTAATTAACTTATATTTTACTCACTTCATTATAACTAAATTTAGTAAATGGCTTAACTAAGCTATAAGTAACTTACAAAGTTTTTATTAAAATACTATTAATGAAAAATCCCTATAAGCTTGATGAATAACTCTTTAAAAGTATTGAAGAAAGCTTTATTTCAATTACTTAACTAAACATATATAATAATTTTTTTTATTTCGAATAAGTCTTTAAGGTCATATAGTATTTAGTTGAATAGGACTTTCTTTTAAGTATAAATGACGGTGATATATAAGTATATTATATAATGATACTTATTTAAACTGACTAAATCAAGTAAAAAATACTTACATTTACTTATTTCAGATATAGAATTAATGATAAGTATATCCAGTGACTTTTTAATACTTTGAAAATAGTATAAATCAATAAAAATAAAGTAGATGATCAAGTTTTTAGTCTTCATACTATACTTGAAGATATATGGAAGAATTCTAGTATGCTTAAGAAATAGCGGTATTAAGCTAGTTAAGTAATATTAAATCAAATAATCAGTATTAGCTATTTGAATGTTTATATACAAAAAAATCCTGGATACCAAAAAACTATCAAAATAGTTACCTACTACAACAAATACTTTTCTTACTTTATTCTTTTTAAGAATAAGCTTATATAAGTATTTAGACTTAGTTTTTAATAATAAATACTATAAAATAATTTTCAACGTCTTCCTACGTTATGAAAACCTCCAAAAACTACTTATATTGTTATGGAGCGTTATTCACCTCTAGCTGCGTGGGTGCTCTATAGCTATATAGGTTCTATTATAAGGAGTCTAATAGTTATTCTAACTACTTCTATAGTATATAGGCCTATATTCTAATAAGTATTTAGAGAATATGATTATATATTTTTTCTATATCAATATTATATATCTCTTTATACTATTTCCTCTACTCTCTAGTTTTATACCTATCTCTTAGCGCTGTCTAACTACCTTTTAGCTACTAGGATCTACCTTCTAGTTGCTTTACTATATCCTTCTCCTATTTAGAAAAAAAACTTTTTCTTTATTAGCTATTACTTAGATAGTACTTTTTTAAAATATAACCGCTAGCTTACTCTAACCCCTAATATAAGTAAAGAAAGTCTTTTACTTTGTAATCACTATTTCATAGCTCTCTTTTTACTAAGTTTTTTTTTCTTAGTAGTTTAATTTATACTATTATTTCTATTTCCTTTTTTAGTTATCAGAAACTAATTTTATTTTTCAGTCTTTAACTATGTAACTTATAGTATAACTTAACTTTTACTTTTAAAACATACTTAAATACTATTTTACTAAAGCCTACTTAGTTTCCTATATGCTGGCCTAGTTTTTTTTTAACTTATTGATAGTTATAGAGGCTTAAAGTAGTAGTTAAACGCTAGCGGTATTTACTTAGTATAACTACGCTTCTTTCTTTATTCTTAATATGATAAGCTTTTCTTTCTTACTTATCACTACTTTTATACTTTAGTACTAGTTACTTATTTAAGTCAGACTGTACTATTAGCGACTAATTTCTTCATTATTATTTTTATTCTACTAGTTACATTTTCACTATCATGAATGATTTTATATATTTAGCTAGTACTATAATTAAGGTTTATAAGTTACTTAAGCCTACTAATATATTATAAAGTAATAAGCTTGAAGCTACTTCTACTTGTATTACTATTAATTAGCTGCTAGTATTTAGAGTATATTTATTATTACTTACTTTTCATAAGTTTGCATCTTCTAAATAAGGCTCTAAAAATAAAACTAACAATAGACTTACTAGTTACTAGGCTAACGCCTTCAATAAGTTTTAGGGTAGGTTTAAAGGTGAAAGTAAGGTACACTACTTTTTTAAAAACGTTAAAGTAATACTTAGTGGTACTATCCTAACTTAGTATATACTATATAAGTATTTAAACTTTATATTCTTAAAAGATAAAATTCTAGTTTAGTATGAGTTCTACTTTATTCTTTTTTTATTAGTTTAAAGCTTTTTTTAACTTCTTTCAAACTTTGTACAAATATATTATAATAAGGTTATTACTACCAAGCTCAGTAGTGCTTTCTAGCAGTACTTATATAATCTATAACTTAAAAAATATAGTATTAAAAGCTACTTAGCTTATATTCTATAACGCTATTTCTTTAATTATTATTCATTTGAAATTACCATCATCATTTCTAACTTACTCCATAATAGCTTTGAAATTATAAGTAAGTATTTTGTTTTATTGAGTGCGTCTGAGTATTATATTTATAATAACTATTTTAGCGCTTTTTCTTTGTTTTATCTTAATAGCTATATATTAGGTTTTAAATCGACATCTTCTTTAGTCTCTGATAAAAATATTATTTTTACAGTTAGTATATATAGAGTAATTACTGATGCGCTTATTAGGCCTTTATATAAGTGTATTCAAATAGTTATCTAATACTTAGTAGTCTATATACTAACCATTTCCATAGTAGAGGTTTATAGTAGTATTTATTTCATTATAATCTTTTCTACTCTTTACTGTTTTCTTTTCATTATCTTTTAAACTTTAAACTTATTTTTACTAACTTACTTTTTTCTTATTTGAGTTTTATATTTATTAATATAGTATTAAGGCGATTAGTGCTATTAAAGAGTTTCCTACTCTTACTATTTCAAATAATATAACCTTTAAAAGCTTATTAACTTACTTTTTTTATTTTGTTGCTATTACTCTTAGTTATTTTATCAATAATCTTACTTTTATTATTCAGGGCTTTTTTTCGATACTGTCAAGTATAGATATATATTATCTATTAGAAATGAAAATAAGACGCTTTTAGATATCAAGTTTAACGTACTTATTATGACTTCTACTTCTAGTAATTTAAGTTGTTATACTTACTATTTACCAAAGGATATATGTCTTAAAGGGTCTAAGGCTAGTTTAAATAATAGTAGTTCAAGCTCTTGAAAGGCTTTATGTTACTTTTTTAGTAAATTTCAAAATATCTATAATTTAGTATATACTACTTAGGCTAGCTATACTACTTTTACTACTAAGTAGTTTGCTTATAGTACTGTTACTTCTAGTACTTCTTTTACTAAAGGTCTTTTAAGCACTCTTTTTACCAGCTTATTAACTACCTTTACTACTAGCTATTTGACTACTAGCCTTTTAACTTCTATTTAGCGTAACTTACGTCCTTATAGGCCTTTTTAGCTAATTACTTGTCTTAAAAAAAAGATAAATTCAACTAGCTTTTTTTTCTTTTAATAGTAACTATAATAATTCTAAATAGCTCCTTGAAATGTTTTATTTTTATATAGATAGCTTTTTAAATAGAATCTTATCTTCTTTTTTAAACTTAGTTCTTATAAGTAGTATTAGCTAGACTTATTTTTTTTATTTTTCTTTTATTTTTCTTCTTTTTCTTTTTTTGGATTGTTTTTTATCTAGCTTAATATAAGCTTTTAGCTACTTACTAAAAAGGCTATAGCTATGTAGTATAATAATTATATTAGCTAGTTAACTATAATAAAGCTTTTAATTATCATTAACGTCAAAGTATAGCGAGTGGCCGAGAATAGCGAGTGACCGAAAATGCCAAGCCCCCATCAACCTCACCACCGTTGCGCAACCATTACAGCGCAACAACAATAGTAAATTAAAATTAGAAAAGGCTAATCTATTTAGAATTAACCTCTTTATCTTGCTTGTAGGTGCGCGAGTTGTGTCTAGTCTCACCACAGCGTCTATAGCGCCTTTGCGACGGTTCGCCTACTTCAGCGCTCTCTCCCTTCTTTGCCTTCTTCCCACTACCACGCGCCCTAGACTCCTTTAGAGTTGCTAGTTTCTCTCCTTCTTTAATCATTAGAGTCTCTCCTTTCTGTAGCCGCTTTCTTTTGTGTGATCTCCTTCGCGTGGCGGCTTTATTCGCTGCTTTAAGCTTAGAGACCCGTTTCTTGACTAACACCAACTCATGCGCAATAGTAGTCGCACCTTTAACTAAGTTTTCAACAGCACCTAGCATACTTGTTGGTGAACTATCTAGGTGCATTTGAATCCTCTGCTTCACCAGCGTTAATTGCAGCCCTATTTCTAGGGTGTTGCTTGGGGTTTGCGACTGCTAGTGTAGATTTTTAGCAGCGGGTGGTGAAGGGGTGCGCAGCTTAACATCTAGCTTTAATGTCACTACCTCTGGGTCGTGTGGAACTAATCCAGCGCCTTAAAACCCTCCTAGGATATTATCCTTTGTAACTGTCTGAAAATAGGCTTGCTAGAAGGCTAGCAAGAACTCTATCTTAGTTATATAGTTGATCCTATTGCGCATTAGCTCCTCAGCTTAGCGCCCATATGCCCTCTTCAAAGGCGAAAAACACCCCACATCAAGAGGCTGCAGTAGATGGGAAGAGTGCGGAGGCATACATAGAGTAACAATCTTTGCTTCTGTGCAGTATTGCTAGAAGTTGACTAAGTTGTGGCTCTTATGACTGTCTAGAATGAGTAGGCGATAGGCTCCAACAGTACGCTCTTTTGTATGCCTGTTATAGTGCTCTAGCCACTTCATACTAAGCTCGTTTATTGTCCAGCTATTCTTAGAGACTACGAGAACCTAATCCCTAGGCAGGCTGTCTTCCTTGTACTAGGCAGAGAGGTGGTGCTTGCCCTGAAAGATGATAAAGGGTGGGATCGCCTAGCTAGCTGCGCTGACACAAACTACGCTAGTAACCCACTCTTTGTTGCCCTGCTGCAGAGATTTTAGCTTTAATTAACAATTAGAGGCTGTGACTACTGCTAACGAGTTATGCATGCCTATTATAAAGCCCGTCTCGTCAAAATTGTACATATTGTCGTCCTGGATCCCATACTTGGCTTTGGTATTCTGTACAAGGCGGAACTAGCCCTGCACAAGCTTAGGATCTTCACAGAGGGCTCTCTTGTAGTTGTACTTTTAATTAAACTTTATCTTAAGCTCTAGGCGACGCTTTATGAATGCTTTAGGCCAGTTAGGGCCAATAGGGTCGCGGTGGCGGGCAGCTAGCAAAGAATTAGCTAGATCTTTGACAGCAGAAAGGCGCAGCGGAAATCCTCTTGCATCAAGATCAAGAATATTCTTAATAATTACCTCCTCTTCTATTATAAGTAGTTTTATTAAGTTAGGCGAACAATCTTGTCGAGAAGGCTTTTCTGCGAGTCTTCGTCTTAGGGTACGTTCAGGCACGTTGTAGAGAGCTGCAGCGCGTGGAATGTTAATTGTCGCGTTGCATTTAATAGCCTGAATTGCAAGCTGTACTTAAGACTCTTTTAGAGACTTTTTTGAATGAATTTGTTAAGACATCGCGAGTAGTAGTGAAAGTTGATGGGGGCTTGGCATTTTCGGTCACTCGCTATTCTCGGCCACTCGCTATACTTTGACGTTAGAAGAAAATAAGAATTAAGGCTATCTAAGTAATATACAGAAAAAGAGATCATGAAAATAAGAAGAAAAAGTTATATAAGTAAGTATAAAAGAAACCCTTTTTTTTAGTTTTTAGGCTATATAAAATACTAAAAATTAAGTAATATAGCTAGTTTCTAAGCTTCACTTTTTTATTTCTATAACTTTTATTTTACCTATATAATACTACTAAATTTTTATTAATATACTAGCTATTTTTATATGCTAAAACTTACATCAGTATAGCTATATTATAGTAAGTAATATAAAATACTACTAATATTGTAGCTAAGCCTACTAATATAGACTTCTACTAAGTAGTAGGCTAGATAGCCGCTTAGTGGTAGGACGAATAACTTTTGCCAAACTCTTTCTCTTTCTCTCTCTCTCTCACTCTCACACTCTCACTCTCTTACACACACGCTCACTCACTCACTCACTCAAACACACTAATTTACTACACGTGCTGCGCTAATGGCTGCCTGAACTGCACACCATGTCCCCGGAACAGAGCAAGCTTACTTGGCCCCTTGGCGCCCTTCCAACCGTCCGTTCCTTTGTTCGTCCATGTGCATGCACATGCACCGACTTATTTTGGGCCCTGCGCCCAGGTTTGCACTAACGTTTCGCCTGCCTACTAAGCGCCCCGTTAGTGCTCCGTCCAGCCAACATGGCCCGTCACATGACCATTACAGTCACCGGAAAGCCAGTCCAAAAACGCTTCTTGCATCAAATGTCTTGTTACATCTAGACCTATCCATTCGCGACTACAGTACAGGGACTGCAGCCCACCACAAACAGTACCAGTCTATTACGACCGCTACTAGGCCTCGACTTCTCAAACTAAACTCTGTAGTAGACACAAGCACACCTGGCTCAACATTATATACAACATGTTTGTCGTGGGTATCTTCAAAAACAACACATTACCACGCGCCACGCACCATCATACGCCAGACTCTTCAGCAGCCTCCTGCTTTCGTATCTGCTCTTCCAATCTCTTCTTTTCCGCTTGCTTCAGCCTCATCATGGTCACTTCTTCCAAGCTTGGTGTTTTGGGGCTGAAGGAGAACTTGGGCGTTCCGAGCGGTGTCCCGCCTGCGCCCTTACCCAGTCCTGGGCCCACCGACGTTCGGAAAGACTTGGTCTTGGGCGTCGAGGGTGCCGTTGATCCATCGCCGTTTGTGGGTGATTTGACGTCGGGTTCGCCATTGGCCCAGCTGACAGAGTCGAGAGAAGCATAGTCAGACTTGCCGTCCATGACAGCGGCATGTGCGTGGTCGATACGTGTGTAGACGATGAAGGCCACCGCCATGACCCTGCGGTGCTTTTCCCCAGAAGGTCGCATCTTCTTGTCCTTGCCCATGACCACGCTGTCAACCTTGCCGTATCTCGCAAACATGCTGGCCAGCCTGTCCTTGTCCCAACTCATGCTATCGCCCTCTCTTTGGAACCGCACCTTGACTGTGCGATCAATCTCAGAAGATTCTCCCGGCCTAGCCGCCTGGGCGTCGGGGCTCTTCTCAACGTCCATGAAACTGGCCTCTTCCTCTTCCTGACGCCTCTTCTCCAAGCGTTCCTGCGCTTCCTTCCTGCGCCTCTTGCCATCCTCGGCCAATCTCTGTATTTCCTGCTCGCGCCGTTCAGCCTCGTTCATGTCCTCAGCCCTCTTCCTTTTTAGGCTGTTCATAAACTCCTTGCCTTCGCGCTCTCTCCGCTCCAAATCGTCCTTCATCTTGCGCCGGCGCCCATCCAGCAGCTCGTCTTGCAGAGCCTTCTCGCGCCGCCTTGCCCGTGCGCGATCGTATTCGCCTTTGAGCTTTTCGTCCATGAGAATGTCGCGCGCCCATCCCAGGGCAATGAAGCGGTCGGCGGCATTCTTGTCGTCCGGGTTCTTGTCGGGATGGTAGCGTATCGAGCTTTTCCGGTACGCCTTCTTGATAGCGGCTGCTTCGGCATCGAACGCGACGCCGAGCAGCTCGTAGAAATCTTCCGTCGTCGACCTTGCGAGATCCTCGAGATCCTTGTTGGAGTCGCTCATTGCGCCAGCGGGGCAGCGGCGTGCTGCGAGAGAAATGCGACTCGCACAGTCGTGAGTCTGTCGATGCTTCTGTTGTTGTGCGCGATGCTTGCAGTGAGCCCAGGTCGCAACGTGTTGTGAGGCTGCAGAAGGAATGTCAATGAACAAGGCGGGAGTGGGAGAAACATGTGAGCTGAGTCGCCCGCTAGCTAGCGCGCCTTCCTCCTCGGCGCACATTTTCGGAACCGCGTCGGAAGACTGGACTTGGTTCGACTGCACGCAGAGCTCCTGCTCCCACCCTTGACCTTCACCCCACCCCATGTCCGTCGCGTCGTCTATCAAGCGCGCAGTCATGGAAACCAGCCCAAAGGATAGCCGCAAGGTCATTGAGGGCATCTTCGCCGTCAACAAGTCGCAGTGGGCCTCGTCCGCCGGCGTGTTGCGCGACCTGCAAGACCACTTTTCCCGCTCCACGCTCTTTGCGTCATGGCTCGAGAGTCAGAAACGGGCGCTGATCTTGTCGCATGCGAAGCAAAAGCACATCAACAACCTCAAGGTGAAGCTCGGCCACGGCGGTACTCTGGATCCAATGGCCACTGGTGTCTTGATTGTCGGGCTGGGAAAGGGCACAAAATGTCTGCAGCGCTTCCTGGAATGCACAAAGACATATGAATGCGTCGTCCTATTTGGCGCTGCCACGGACAGCTACGATGCGGTAGGAAAGGTGGTCAGCAAGGCGGGATACCATCATGTTACCAGAGAGCTAGTCGAAGAGAAGCTGGCGCAGTTCCGCGGCAAAATCATGCAGAAGCCGAGCGTCTTTTCGGCGCTCAAGGTCGATGGCAAGAAAATGTACGAGTACGCAAGAGAAGGCAAGGAGATACCCGAGGTAGCTGCTCGGCCTGTCGAGGTGGAGGAACTGGAGCTCGTCGAGTGGCTCGAGCCGGGCAGCCATGCTTTTTCCTGGCCAGCCGAAGAGGTGGATGGCGCTGAAATGGAAGGCGCGAAAAAGCTGCTCGGTATCAGGGAAGAGGATGCAAAGATGCACGCGAGTACCATGGCACGCAAGGCACGGAAACGCTCTCGGTCGCCAGAGAGCGATAGTGCCCAAGGCGCTGCGAGGCAATCCAAAGTACCCAAATCCGACGCCGAGCCAGTCATGTCTGGCGCTCTACCGTCAGAAGACGCATCTGCCGAAAAAGCCGAGACCTCGTGTGAGGTTGCTGCGCAGTCGTCGCCATCGCAACCTCCAGCGGCGCGCCTCCGCATGACTGTCACATCTGGCTTCTACGTTCGCTCTCTCTGCCACGACCTTGGCCTCGCCTGTTCTTCACTCGGGCTCATGTCCTCCTTGGTCCGCTCACGACAGGGTGATTACTCGCTTGGCAAGAATGTCATTGAACTGGCCGACATGGAGCATCCCGAGAAATGGGAGCCTCAGCTTCAGAAGCAGCTGGAGGAGTTTATGGAAAAGGAGGGCTGGGAGGCAGAAGAGGTCGAGGATGACGAGACTTGGCAAGCGAAGAAGAAGGAGCGCATGCAGAATCGAAGAGAGCAAGACCGCGACCGGAGCTACAAGGGCGGTGGCAAAGGCAAATGGAACAAAGGTAATGCAAACCATGGGCGGAGCAGCTATTCCAAAAACATGAACGGCGGCCAAAAGGATAGTTGAGATGATGATGATGAAACCGTCTTGATCTACATGGCATTATGATACCCTATGAAAATCTACAAGACTGCGCCCCGTACTAAGCACAAATAAAATAAAGTAAAAAAACACTTGGTATCGTTTGCAGGTGCCACGTGAAGACGAATATATGCTCCTAATCCCAATGCAAGCCTTCGCCACCCCGATGCAATGCCAACAAAAAGAAAGCGCCCCGCTTCCACTAGATGCCCTACATTTCCTAGACGTTGTCTGCTCTCGAATTCCTTCGGCTCATGCTTTGTCTCAGGCTCTGGAAACTCCTTCGCACAGGATCGTCAGCACCTTGCAATCCTTGCTCCTCATCCTTTCTGTCTTCATAGTTTATAAAGAGGAACGACAGTACCATGATGCCAGCACCAACCCAATAAAGTGCACTGGCGTACTGTGAATCAAGCACCATCTGTCCGACCAGCGAGCACGGTATCGTCAGACTAAGACCGACTGTGACGATGAGCGGAGACGTGAGGAGCATGGCGTAAGCCCAGCAAAAGTCCGACACGAGCGACGAAGCGCTATTGATGAGGACAATGTTGAGGATGCGCGAGGTTGGGGGGAGCTCAAACGTCTCCAATCCAGTCAAGTGAAGAATAATGAATCCCGGCCAGAGGAGCAAGACGTTGGACAAGCCAACGAGGCCGAAGAAGAGAGGCATGTTCACCCTGGTCTCATCACCAATTTTGGCCTTCATGAAGACGGTGTAGAAGCCGTAAAGAACGGCGGATACAAAGGCCATGACATCGCCTATTGCCAGCTCGTGGGGCGTCTTGTGGGGGAAGGATCCCCGATTTTCGTCCGTGCCGCCGGATACGTCGACCATGGATATCAGCGCAACACCACCCAGCGACGCAAGAACACCGACTAGCTTGAGCACAGTAAAGCGCTCGACGCGCATGAGCGAGCCGAGCAAGAGGGTCCAGATACTGGAGGTGGAAGACAGTATGGTAGAGCTGGCGACGGTCGTGTACTCTAGACAAGCAGCTGCAAAGTAGTTTGCAAGGAACCAGAGCACGCAGAATTCGAGTGCCAGTCGCGCCGTGTCGAGCAGCGTCAAGCCGTCATCCATGTCCAGCCTGATGTCCTTGGCCCCCCCAAAGCTCTGGGATCCTTGGGCCGAGGACGAAAGCAGTACTTCGGCTGCTTCGTCGTTTCGGGGCTTATGCGACGATGGAGAGGAGGAGCGGGACCCGCTCTGGCGAAACAGCGACCATTTTCCGGCTCGTCGTTGCAAAAGGTCGCGCAGTCGGGCGAGGAGTGGCTGGTGGGGTTGGCGAGCGGTCTCGGGCTGGTGGCGGTCGACCCACAGGTGGTGCAGGAGCATGGGAAACAGCGGTATGATGAAAAACGAGGTGTTTACGTAGGTGACAAAGTAGGGCTTGGAGTACGAGTTGTCGGCAAATATGGTCTGCGCGCGCGTTAGCCTGCATCGCCGTGGCAAGGAGGCGGGCAACTTGTCGGGGCCGGGGACAACGTACACTGGCCAGGAAATTGCTGGCCGTCCACAGAAACACAGTCGCAATCAAGAGGGCAATGCCCACGGCGTGCCTGACCTTGCCCGACCATGCGCCCCTCTCTTTGCCATCTGCCCACTGACTGGCCTCGGTCGCCGGGCTGTCGAGGTAGTCCTGGCCGCGCATAAAGGCGCTCTCATCAGAGACGTCACTCACGCGCGGGCTGAGGGGCGTGGCTTCGACGAGCTCCTCGCGTCGAGGGATCATGGCGGCGGGCTGTGCAGGCGACGTGTGCGTGTGCGTGTGCGTGTGTGCGTGTGTGTGCGTGTGTATATACGGGCAGGCTGCGCCCGTCAGGGAGGATCTTCGGGTATAAGCGGAGTCACGGCTGGGAGTCGTGTCGCGGCATCAAAGGGGATAGGAGAGCCCATCAATTGGCCGGCGAGGGGGACGAGCAGGAGGGGGAGCGGTTTTTGGTGGCACGGGGTGCTCGGGCGAGACACGCGGACAGCGGAGGACTGAGGTAGGCAAGGTGAGTAATATGGCCAGGGAATCGCGGGTTTCATTAGCCCGCAATGTCTCACCTGCGCCTGTCTGCCGGTGCCTGTGGCTGTGGCGGCTATCGGGCTCCCCTTGGCCGCTAGCCGCATTGGGCGTGGCGGCCCTGCGCCACTACGGCTGCCCGGCCCCAGCCACCCCAGCCACCCCACCACCACCGTCATGGTCACGTGTGCAGCCGTCGGAGCCAATCCATCACAAGTACATATATGCAGTTGCACTGGTACTCGGCGCTGGCATCGGCAGCCCGGTTCAGGCTGCCAAACTATTTGCATTGGACGCAGGGCACTGCTATGCGGCGAGGCGGGCGAGGCAGGCATCAAAGCCCCTCCGTGAAGAATACTTATGTTCCAGGGACCGACGACGCTTCCGAGGGCGAAAACCATGTCAAAAACACCAAACTCCGTACAAACTCCAGATGCACGACGGCATTGCGGCACATGCACATGCACTTGTCCCTCTCATGAGCCATGCTGATTTCGTGGCGGCATACACTAGCATGCGCAACCACCCTCGTTGCCCTTGAGGTCGATCGGGATGGTCTCGGGGAAGTCGTTGCTGAAATCACCCACGTCTTCCTGTGCAAGCGCTTGTCGTGCAATCACTATTGGTGTCAGTCATCGACAGCCGGGCTCTGCCAGAATGTGCCCGACATACCTTCAAAAGCTTGCTCCACGTTGATGGCCTCCTTGGCACTCGTCTCGAAGTAGGGAATGCCGCCCTTGGATTGGCAGAAGGTCATGGCGCGCTTGGACGAAATCTGCGTCTTGGGTCAGCCCTGCCTTGGCCATGCCAGCCGCGCATATCGCTCACCATTCTCTTGCTTTCTTCCACATCAATCTTGTTGCCAATAACAACCTGCGCCAGTCAGCCACGGCCGTGCTGCAGTCTCCTGCACATGCACGTACAAAGGGAAAGCTTTCTGGGTCCATTGGGCTAGCCTGCACAAGAAACTCGTCTCTCCAGCTGTCCAGTGTATCGAAACTCTTCGAGTTGTTTACGTCGTATACGAGCACGCAGCAGTCGGCGCCCCGGTAGAAGGCAACACCCAGTGATTGGAAGCGCTCTTGGCCGGCCGTGTCCCACAGCTGTCGCCAGTCAGCTGGCCGTCGAGTCATTCGGCCGAGGTACTCTCACCTGCATCGTCACCAGCCTGTCATCAACGAGCACCTCTTTGGTCAGGAAATCGGCACCGATGGTCGCCTTGTAGCTTGCGCTGAACTTCTTGTTGACCTAGTCACTTGATATAAGCGCTGCCTGCCTGGTATTTCCACGTCGCGGCCTGTGCCCGAGGGGAGGAGCGACGTCGACTGCGGGGGAGGTTCCGTACATATTGGTTCATCAAGCTCGTCTTGCCGACTCCACTGTCTCCGAGGATAATGACCTGCGCACGTTAGCCAGGCTGCGACGGGCTGCGGGGAGCTCGCGGCACCTTGAGAAGGACCTTCTTTCTTGAGGCCATGGTGTAGTGTCTGCGTGCAGAGCGTCGAGGCTGGGCACGGCGCAATTGACCTGGGGCGCGAAGCTCGGTAGCGTGCAAGGTGGCGAGCCGGGTCGAATGCGGGGTCGTGGCACAACGACGTCGACGGTCGCTCACTGAGTGGCACGGCTCGCGCGGGGGGGAGGACGAGGGCGAGGTTCAGGTCGAGCAGGACGCGCGGTAGAAGGCGTCGTGGGCGCAGGCACGGTACGGTGAAGGAAGTGTGCAGCTTCGTTGTCACCCATGGATGCATGCTTGATGTCAAGCCTGCGCACGGACGCGGCGCTAGCCGCCCGCCCCCATCACAGCTGCAATCATTTGATAACAGCTGAGCTTGGACCACCCGCGCGCGCACCTGACCCTTCTCGTCTCGTCTCGTCTCGTCTTTCGTCGGCCTCATGCTACACGCTCTCCGTTACACTCTCCTCTACTCGGCCAACCGCGAAACACCCATCACGCCTCCCTGATCTGCATCTCGTCTCGTCTCGTCCACGCCGGTCTGGAGCTGCCAATACTTGCCATGCCCGGAGACGCAGCCGTGCCGCCAGTGAGGCCACGCCTTCTCGATCCCACCCTTTTGGAAATTCTCAGACCATGACAACCCGCTTCGTGAACATGGACAACTGGAATTTGCATTACACCAAGGAAAGAGCGCGAGAGTGCCGGCTCAGTCTTTCGGCCCCAATCATTGTCCATCTCTGCAAGGAGACGAATTCAGCTGGCCAAACAGTCATGTCAAGTCGTTATTGGCTTTGGACTGCCTATATATGAGCGCATCATGAAGTCGTGGGGTTTGTACCACCACCGTGCCTTTTGTTGCGTAACAATAGCATTGGCTAAGGGAGCGTCCGGCACAAGTCCAGCGCTAGCCTCGGCAATCCTGCAAGCCTTCCACCGAGGCGGCATCGCTTTTCCCATGTCCTCTTCTATGGTGCCTCTGAAGGTGACT
Organism: Exserohilum turcica Et28A; assembly: GCF_000359705.1. Classification (NCBI taxonomy): domain Eukaryota; kingdom Fungi; phylum Ascomycota; class Dothideomycetes; order Pleosporales; family Pleosporaceae; genus Exserohilum; species Exserohilum turcicum. Next base: position 2,380,694 of record NW_007360025.1, on the reverse strand, counting down.
TTGCAAAGGTTATTACATTTGTTCCGTCACTGACACGTCAATCCAAAGAGAGCAGTCGTTCGATGACAACCTCACAATTTCCCGTGTGGGGATCCGACTGGCATTGCCGAAAGTCTTGGTTCGGAACCAGCGGTAAACATCTTATATATCCCATATTGCACACAAAGGAAAAGCTGCATCCCTGACTCGTTCTCCCATCATTTGACTTCCTGATCAGAAGAAGAAGCCGGCAATGTCGCAAATAAGAACGGCCAGTGTGGACACAGACAGCATACCCGCCACCATGAGAGCATGGCAATGGTTAGCCTGCACCACAACTCTGGAGGAATCGATACACATGAACGAATCAGCACCGCTACCGACAGAAAATCGGCCACTCTCTTCCGGAGAGTCTTTGATACAAGTTTACGCCGCTGCTCTCAACCAAGTAGACTACAAATTAGCCGAGCTCCCAGTCGTTGGCCGCATGGCAATCCCAAAGCCCGCCACGCCTGGGCTGGATTTTGCCGGCAAAGTAATGCGGGTTGGACCCGATTGCAATGTTAGTGTTGGGCAAATGGTTTTTGGCAAGTTGGAGCCCAGACAGCAATTTGGCACTTTAGGAGAGTATATTATAGGCTCAAACGCTGGTACTGTGCCAATACCTCAGGGCGTAACGACAGACGAGGCTGCGACACTTGGCGTCTGCGGCCTTGTTACTTATCAGTGTATTGCACCAAATGTGAAATCGGGTGATCGCGTCCTGATCAATGGTGGATCTGGTGGAACAGGCACTTTCGCGATCCAGATTGCAAAAGCGCTAGGCTGCCAGGTCACGACGACTTGTTCGGGTATACATGGTCTACATTTCGATGTCAAGAGCAGTCTAACTGTACACAGATGCGAACATCCAGTTCTGCAAAGACCTTGGGGCTGATGAAGTGATCGATTATCGCAAGAACGATATCCTCTCAACCCTTGCAAACGGCTCGCAACAATACGACCTGATTCTGGACAATATTGGCCACTCATTTGAACTTTACTGGAAGTCGCCATGGTTCACTAGACCTGGAGCAAAGTATGTGCAGGTTGGGTCACAAGTCAGCCTACCTTTCATCTACGACCTTGCGTTCCGCTTCCTCGTTCCGACGTGGCTCGGCGGCGGGCAACGGCCATTTTCCTTCGGTTTTGCTTTAACGAATTTCAAAGATTTCACTGCCTTAGCGAAACTAGTCGCTGATGGCAAAGTGGTGCCTGCGATAGATGACGTTTATGAGTTTGAGCAAGTTCCCAAAGCATACAAGAAGCTGAGGACTGGTAGGGCAAAAGGCAAGATAGTAGTGAGATTAAGGAGAGACGGACAGTAAAAGATACCTAAGCAACTTTGCCAGCGGCACTGTTTTTTCTACCCACGATTTTTGCATTGCAAATCTATTCTTGATACTGTATAGCTCGTTGAACTTTGTATCAATACGGCCATCTCTTCAAGAACCGTTCGTTCAACAAAAATAGACTAAGGCAGCAGTACCTATTCTAAACCGCCGAGCCTGTTGGACTTGGTATGGTGCAGTAAGTAAGAAAAGCTTTGCTCAACATGTCAAGAAAACGAGTGGAGAATTTGGAAAGGTAGGACATCCTTGAATGAGTGCCATAAGTGTTTTCAGAACCATATCATTGGTATCCATCATAATACCAGCCAGTGCATTCTGCGCAGCTTCTGCGTCCAACTACTTACCACTTCTGATCCAGAAGTTTCCCTGAAGTGCTATCTATATGCATATTTGTCTTCAGTCTTTCTGCGGTCGTCTCTATCTCCTGACCACCGCCTCCAACGTCGGTAGTGGCCCCACATGTCTTTCTTAGACGTTGTTCCTTGCGTTATGAAGTTTGCACTTTCGAGCTATAGATTCAAACAGTAACCATTTTCGTGCTCCCTATTTGCCGCATTTATTTTCTCAGCTATCGCATAACCGTGAATTACACATGCGACTCAAAATACTTAGATTTAGTGTTACAGTGATCTACCGGCAGGACTGGAGCTTTGGGAAACCAGGGAACCAATCTATTAATGCTGAAATTCTAGGACACAGCTGAAAATTGACCACATGATATGCATCCACAATTGAATTCGTTGTAATATCGATCTCCCTAATGTGCTGGTTGTTGACCGAACCTGTAGTAGGAACAGTGTAAGTGAGATATCAAGTTCTCATAGTAAAACGTCTAGACGACTTTTCATCTTCTGTTGTCTGAGAATTTAGCACACTGACACCGACCCAAGTTTTCTACACATCAGTTTTTGCATTGTTAATTATCCTCTTACTTCTCATTCTTTTCATACTCTCGTCACTATAACCACTTTCAAGCAGAAAGTAAATATTCATCGCCATAGCCGCTAGAGCGGTCAGTGCCCAAGCTAGTACACTATCTACAGTTACTACTGTAACATCCTTCATCGATACTCCACAGTTCACTGCGACTGGGGTTGGCAAACCGCTGAACCCAGACGAGCTCGAGGTCTTGATGGCCAAGAAGTTATACAGTCCCATGTCTTGAACAAGAGAGCTAGGACTTCAATTCGTGCGACCTTCAGCAGAGCATCTGCACCGATACCGAAAACGCTAGTGCCCATCATATCTGGAAGGATATGGGCCACAAGATATGCTATAAGTCGCTTGTTCAGATTAGGGTACGTGTGGCTCCTTTCAAACAAACCGTATAATCTGCCACGCAACTGGAGAGATCTCATGCAATTGGTAGTCAAGCGATATCAATGTTTCAAGGAAAATGGCTTGTTCTTGGTACGGAAAGGGCATCATTCGAGGAGTAAGAGCAAATAATTACGAGAGTAGAGGAAAGGCTGAGACTTTCCAGCTGTTGTCTGAGTGGTCTCTTCGAGTAAATGTGAGAGATGGTGAGTCTATGAACTCACTACGTGACTGAGAGTTTCTGCCTTGAGACTTAAATTAGGTTGAATCTACATTATCCCATAAATAGCTCATTGCTTCTTGTTTAAGCTAGTATAATATCAGCTGCAGCTACCAAGCCGTCATGTGGCGTAAATTCCTGTGGCCAATAACGCTAATCACTCGGCATGATAAGTACCTCACAGCTTCCCTGATTTAAACTGCTGCTGTTCAGCTTCAACCCCGCACCTCCTTATTCACAACGCCTGACCTAACTTCACAGCACTGTCCCGAAGAGCAACCCAAAGAAGTTGCTTTTTAGAACCGCGACACTGAGGAGAAGGATTGTCAACTATAAGTAGGTTCTAGTGACCGAAGCGAAATCCTATATCAGCAACCCATTCTTCAGCCTTGTCCGAATCAATGTCGAAAATTGCTACTGGCGAGAACAAATGCAAGAAATTGTTCCGCAAGCTTTTGAAAAAGCCGACTCAACCTCCACTTCAACCTCAGCCTCAACCTCAATCTCAGCCTCAACCTGAGCCTCAACCTCAATCTCAGCCTCAACCTCAACCCCAACCTCAGCCTCAACCTCAACCTCCAAATCAAACTACGCAATCATTTCCTACTGGAATCAAACAATGGGTATCCTGTAAAGATGCCAAGATCGATATTTGTTTCATTCATGGTCTGACAGGCAATCGAGATACCACGTGGACAGCCAAAGGACAAGAGGAGCCATGGCCCCCGAAATTACTACCGTCTGAGCTGGGGGACCTCAAGTTCAGGATCATTACCTTCGGTTACGATGCGTACATAGTGCGCAAAGGACACGCATCCTCCAATCAACTAACGGACCATGCGGATAAGTTCTTACAAACACTGACTATGGATCGCGAGAAGAACGAGGCATTGGAAAGACCTCTTATTATCGTTGCACACAGCCTCGGTGGCCTCGTAACCAAGCAGGCTCTTCTAAAGTCCAGAAACAACCCAGAAGCGCATCTGCAAAACATGTACAACATGACTGCGGGAATCATTTTCATGGGGACACCTCATACTGGGTCTTGGATCGCCGATTGGGCGAAGATACCGGCCGATGTCCTGGGAATTCTGAAATCATCCAATACTTCATTGCTAAGAGTATTACGCACCAAAGACGAGTTACTACAGATCCTTAATGAGGATTTTCTGTTTCTGCTACGCAATTTACGGGAAGGCCCTAAAGACGCAAAGAAGCTCAATGTGACCTGTTTCTTTGAGGAAGTCGGATATACAAAGATTGGAAAGATTGTATCCAAGCAGTCAGCTACATTCGCATCTGATACGCCTATCAGTGTTCACGCGAATCATAGTGACATGGTCAAATTTACCAGCGTCGATGATGACGGGTTTCAGAGCTTGGTAGGAGAACTGAGGAGGTGGACTAAGGCGCTTAGGTAAAACCTAGCGAAATTTAGCTCAGAGAATTTAGCTGATAGCTCGAAGTGGGTTTACTAAGCACTCAGCCCCATCTGCTGAATCTTCCGACACTCGGCCACGTGATGTTATGGAGATGGTGCTGAGGCTTGTCGGCCTTGCTGAATCGCAAAGGAGTCGCAGTGCAATGAGGCGATGCCTAAGAATCCTCAATCTGGAAGACGATGCAGCCACCCTCTTCAGTATAAGGGATGCGTCTAATAAAGAAGATATTAAACGCAGAAGGAGTATCGAGCACACCATAAGAAATGCTTACCGAGGGGCTATTGGGAGATGTCTCCAGTCGCTTGCGTTCGATGCTATGATGGCTCGAGAAGAAGTCATTCCTCAACCCGCGACTCATACTTGCCTGTGGATTTACGAGGAATTAGAATACCAGAGGTGGATCTCCAATGAGAAATTATTACTCTGGATCAAAGGTTTGACTTGTCTCGCTCTTGATGACGAGTTCGCTGATGTTTTAAAGGCCATCCTGGGTCCGGGAAATCTGTTCTCATGAAGAGCATTTTTAAAAGACGGCAAGAAGAGCTCGACGGCCTCTCAACAATCCTGCTGAGATTCTTTTTCAATGCCCGCGGATCGAGTATGGAAAGATCCAGCGAGGCTCTTTACAGAACGCTGTTGAGGAGTCTCATGCTCGAGAGTGATGTATTGTCGTGCGAGATAACGACATCGTACCTGCTCAAGGAATCTCGCGGCCGCAATATCCAGTGGAAAACATCTGAGATTGCAGATATGTTCCATGAAAAGATTGAAAGTTATCAAGCAAAAGATATAGAGATTCTGATTGATGCCCTCGACGAATGCTCATACACCGAAGTGCTTGAGGTTGTCAGACGATTTGAAAGGTCGATCGATGTCCCGCGGAACGGTACAACATTGAAAATATGCTGGAGTAGCCGTTTCTACCCAAACATCAGTTTAGCCTCTGTTCACGGAGTCGAATTGGTAATCAATATCCACAATACCAAAGATATCTGGAAACACGTTTGGAGCATCCTTCCGATGAAGTCGAGCAGGAAACTACAAGACATTGGCGAAACCATCATTTCACGTGCGCAGGGCACGTTTTTGTGGGCTTCATTGGTCACCAGCAAGTTGAAAAAAGCATATGATGCTGGTAGTGGTTTGGAAGAACTGGAAGCATTGCTAGCAGATACCCCAAACGGCCTGACGGAGCTTTTCCTCGAAATCTTCAACAGGCCTCAATTTCAAGAAAAGCAAAGACAAGACCTTCGTAAAGTCGCTTCCCTTATCCTTGGGGGAGTTCGTGCGTTCACGATAGATGAATTGTACGCAGCCTTGTACCTGACGGTCTCAGATCTTCCGGTATCATTCAGCGCCGTCACACTTGAATCAGATCGCGCGCATCAATTCAAGAAGAAGTTGACCCACATTTCAGGAGGTTTGATCGAGGTTGTTGTTATTGACTCGCGAAAGGAATCGAGGTCCAGGAGCACTGCAAGACACTGGCGCAGACGAATACCATGGGCTTCGCGTACCAGAGTCCAGGTAATCCACGAATCAGTACGGGAGTTCTTCCTAACAGAAGGCCTGACCATTCTGGGTGCACGTTCGAAAGAGAGTTTCCTAGCCGAATGCCATTTACGTATTCTCTGTGCGGGATTCAATGGTCTTGATATCCTACATAAAGAGCTTCCTGTCATGGCCCCATTGGATGACAGTATGACCGCTTCGCAAAGGGATTTCATGCTACGATCTCTGGTCCCTGAAAGAGCATGGAAAACACCCCAACTGCCATTTCTGCTGGATTATGCCAGAAACCATATTTTCACACATTTTGACCACTTCTATCGTTCATACGACAAATATGATGAAGATCACTCATCCTCACAACCGCCATCAACCGATATGTGTAGAAGGGCTTTATTTGCTTATCTGCGGTTGGCTTGTTTCGAAATATTCCATCATGGTGGTCTCGAGAAGTCTATGAATGAACAGCTGAGAGTTATTTCCAAGTACCACGCAGCATACGGAGCCGAGCCGGCGACTTTTGCCGGCGACCTTGATTTCCCGAACCGTCTATTAGCAGCTTCTGAGTTTTTGAGGAGAAGAGGAATATTCCTTTTTGAGGAAACTACATGTCTCAACCATGAGTCCTCGGATCTTGTTTATTTTATGGCTGTCTTCTCTGCGAGGTTCTCTCAGCAGTCTTCTCACTCGTTGACAAAGATCAACATACATCCGGAATCGGATTCACAAGGGAGTGAGATTGACATATCATCAGCTACTATGAGTGAATTAGGAACGTCTGGAGTGGCACCAGACTTCTTTCTTTTCGGCCTCTCTATCGGTGTGCCCACTTCAATAGCACCACGATTGGCAATCCCTGGCCGCCTAGCGTCGTCTAACCCTCGCAACATAGATAGAGAAAAGGTGGTTTTTCCTGTGTACGTTAGCCATTGGCAAGTGGTAAGCGATCTGGATACAGGCACTTATGGCCTATCATTTGCATATTCCCAAAGTGTACAGGAAGGACATCTTACTTTTTCCGACCCCTCTGAGCTGTGTTGTAGGCTTTTTCATCAAGCATCACACAGTAATTATAAGTTCATTCAAGAGGGCAGTTGCGTATTGAGTTGGACAGTTTTGGATTACGAGCCGGACAGAGAGACCCTCTTTGAAGAGATAAAAAGGCCGGATCAGTGGGCAGTTGTTGTGGGATCGTCGAAGAGTTAGAAGGGTGTTGATGTGAGTGTAGTACGGCATAGTCAATACACACCAATCTCAACTGAGGCTGATTAATATATTATATGAATGTAAAAAAAATGTCATATTTTACGGATATTGCATCCATCACAGCAATTTTACCGGTGGCATTACTTCTCTTTTCACTCGCTATCAAGTCCATTGTAACAATTTTCATTTATTATTGGATAAAATGCGATGTTCATATAAACTTCCCGACCATGACCATCAATGCTTGGAGATACATGTGGTAGATGGGCCACCAGTCAATATCGCCAAAATTCTAGCTTTTCACCATGACCACCTAGTGATCACCCTGAGTAGAACCTATTGAAGCTACACCTGGGTCTCCAGTGCACTCAGACAGATAAAAAAGATGACAAGATATTTAGATAGCGTGTAGATAAGATAGATCGCTTTGATAAGTATAGCGGCTTGCTAGTCCTCAAGCCGCAATCTTCTACCTATTGACAGTTCAATTTCAACACCAACGCGTATGGAGGCACTATAAATAAGAAGACCTCTGCAAACAAAGAATAGGCGCCCTGGGGGGCGTATTGACCACACAATTCGTGCTTCTCGAAGCAATGACTTTGAACCAGGCAGCTCGATGTCCAACTTTCACTTCAACTTTTCCAGATATACGACTCCTACCGATATAAGCGGCGACGAAGCCGAACAGTATTGAGCAGACTTGGGCATCTACACTTCTCCGATCATTGTCCCTCTTGAAGATACCGCTCTTTATGGTCTTGGCCGAGACCTCTATGTTCTCCTCAACAACGATGAGTGCGTTTTACCTAAAATCGCATATGGATTCCGAATACATAGGGCTTTCAAACACCTTGCCAAAATCCATAAAGTGCAGAAAACACGTGATACCTGAGCTGGGATGCATAATTCCTGCGCATCTAGGTTTCCTACGCATCCCACCTGAAGCAAGCGTGTCATTTGGAGTTAGGACTTTCACAACAATAAAAATCATGATTATATGTGGTGAGTTCAGGGAGATGGTCTGGCGCAGCAGTACGTGGAGCACCTTACGGGCAGTGTTGTAGCCATAATCTTCAAAGATAAAAAGTACGTGATTGCTACCTCAAGCAAGACACGGTCTACAAGGTACTTTGTTAAAGCACAACTTGCCACACGAAAGGTCAGCAGGGACCAGCACCGGCCCCGAGACTTGTTCGGACCACTATTGAAAGTGAGCGTGTTCAAGAAACTAGCTGGATGACTATGTAGATGGGAGTAAGAGTATTTCACTGTAACTAGGTACTCTGATCAAATACGTCAACGAGACTTTTGAGCTTAGGCAATCGACTTCTCATAAAAGACACCATTGGGCGCATCAACATAGCTCCCGAATTTCTCTCGTTGGACGAATCCGCATTTTTCGTAGAAGCGTCTTGCCTTTACCAAGAAGTCTCCGGTCTCCAATACCAAGACAGATCATCCTCTTCCTCTCGCTTCTGCTTCGAGTTGGCCAAGTATGCGTTGGGCGATGGATGAGCCATTGCCTCTGTCTCGTCGATGTGCTGGATGGACAAACATCCTCTTGATTTCGGCGATATTGCTGTACGCCGGAACGGATGGGTGGTGCAATGGTCGAAGGCCACCACAGCCGACTGGAATACCAGAAAGATAGGCGACAAGAAAGATGGGGACGTTGTCGGCAGTGGGAGGAGTGCCTGGATCATCGCTGCCAAGAGAGAGTATCTCGGCACGCTGTTGAGCGCGAAGGTAGACACTGTCGGGATGGTCCCAAGATTGAAGAAGAAGGACGACGTTGTTGTTTGCTTGGGACATGTTGGTCATGGTAGTGGTAGCAAAATGGACGCCAAGTCAAGGCGTCGGCCAGTGGTGCTTGGTAGAGGTTGAAGGCACAGAGTGCCTATTCACTAGGCAGTGAGTCATGACCAAGCTCGTGTAAGCTCTGCCATTGGGTGGAGCAAAGTGGACTCCGTGACACGGCGACGGAGAAAAGACGGGGAGAAGAGAGACTGGAGGAAAAGCAAATGGCAGAACTGGGTTGGAAGTGCAGCCATGGTTGGGTAGAGGGTTCAGTTTGGCAGTGCTTTGCTCTACAGCTTGTGCTGTGTTCTGTCCAAGATGTCGCCGCTTGGCAGCATACGGGCGAAGAACAGGTTGCCCGACAGTCACATGGTCTCAGACTCTGTCTGCTGCAGCCATGAGTACGGCTGTAGCTATGAGCACGGCTGTAGCTATAAACATTGCTACAGCCCGTAACGGAGCTGAGAAGGGGTGCAGCTTTAGCAGCTTTTTAAATGTTGCTAAGTTATTTAGGGTCCTGCGGAGCTTATATATATTATATTTTTTTATAGTTTATAATATTAGTTATACGTAGCTTCTCTAGCTTCTCTTGCTTTGCTAGCTTTTCTGGCTTCTCTGGCTACTCTGGATTCTCCGGCTTTTCTGGCTTTTCTGGCTGTTCTGGCTGTAAGTACTAACGTTCTGGCTTTTCTGGCTTTTCTGGCTTTTCTGGCTTCTCCGGCTTTTCTGGCTTCTCCGGCTTCTCCGGCTTTTCTGGCTTTTCAGGCTTCTCCGGCTTCTCTGGCTTCTCTGGCTTTTCTGGCTTTTCTGGCTTTTCTGGCTGTTTTGGCGTTCTGGCTGTTTTGGTGTTCGTTATGTGATGAGAGCTTGGCGGAACTAACCTAAAAACAGAGATTCCTAACATCTTGGCACGTATTTAATAAATGACAGTAGAGCTTCTTAGGACTAATAAGAATTAATTCTGCCGACGAAGTTCTGCATTTTGAGCCCCTATGGGAAAACGATGACTCAGCTAACACACGTGACTGATTTTAATATGCAGCTAAAGCTGCAATGAGCACGGCTGTAGCTATGAGCACGGCGCTAGAGCGGCACTAGAGCGGCGCTGGGAGCTCGCGTAAGCTTGCGGGCCAATCATAGCGCGTCGAGGGCCTGCATCGCCACGCGTTCGCACTGACAATGCTTTGTAATCGCCTGTGATTGGCCCGGAAGCTTCCCGGGGGTCACTAGCGCTGCGCTAGCACTAGCGTCATGAATGGAGCGTCAGCGTCTGATGGAGATGCAGATAGCAACGACATTTGCCTGTCTGTAGCTTATGTAAACGTCATGCCCTACAAACTTGTTTATAACTCGCAAAGAAAACAACAAAAAGGCATGTATCCTAATTCGCAACAGGCTCGGAAACAGGCACTTTCTCTGCACAATATCCCTGCTCTCGTGCTATGGCGATGCCCCCACCCACCGGCGGCACCTGGGACTGCCATGTTCACTGTTTTGAGCCCGACAGATTCCCCTTCAAGACACGGCGGGCCTACACGCCGCGACGCGCACCCCTCGACGTGCTTCTCCAGCAGCTGCTCACCACCAATGTCATGATTGTCCAGGCGTCGATTGAGGCGTCGTGGCATGGCCTGTTGGCGAGCCTCGAAGACTGCGGCAAACGTCCGAAGCTCTTGTCGGGCCTGGTCCGCGGCACCATCCTCGCCGACGCCAGCACGCCGCTTTCGGGCTTGACCCATGGCCAGATGGAGCGCATGCATCTCCTGGGCGTCCGATGCATCCGGCTCCACGGCGTCTATGGAGGCTCCGGCCACGACCCCGCGTGGGCCCAGGGCCAAATCACAGCGCTGGCCGAGCACCTGAGGCCAGTGCAAGCTGCTAGAAACGCTAGAAGAGACCAAGAGATCCACGTCTACGCAGACAACCAGGCAGCAACATATAGG
>NW_007360025.1:2349682-2365301 GCF_000359705.1 Exserohilum turcica Et28A | reverse complement strand
GCCCTAAAAGAGCTCGCTGGAAAGACAGCCCTAGCTGTCTAACATCTCTTCCTGTTTACTAAACTGCTCTTCAGCAACTGGAGTCTGCTTTAAGCGCAGCTAGAAGCGACTAAACCGCAGCACAATAGCAGTACTATACAGAGAACACTCTCACTTTAAACAAATTGTACCTAGAACGGCCTCTGGCCAAAGTCTTACATAGTCACTGACTGCAGATAGACTCTAATGGAATAATAATAATAATAATGAGGCCAGTGCAAAGCCTGGGGTGGTCCGTCTCGGCTCAGCTGCCACTGGCGACATGGGCGCAGCTCAAGCATTTCATCCTGACCGACAAGCACCTGGCTGGCCTTAGCATTGTCGCCGATCACATTGCTTGTGTCGCTCCATCCGACTACGGCTCCGACGCATTGCACGACCTGGTAGAGCTGCTCCAATCCGGCCGCCTCTACATCAAGATCTCGGCGCTTCACCGCCGCAGCCCGCACAACATCCACGCCAAGAAGGACATTGTCACCTTGCTCGCTCGAGTCGCTCCCCGCGCCTTGTTGTGGGGCAGCGACTGGCCCCATGTCGATACCTCCCAAACCGACCTCGAGGCGGGTCCGCTGCAAGGCGTGCACGCTGGCGCTGAATTGGCCGCGGTGCAGAGCTGGCTGTCCGCCCAGCAGCTGCAGGATATGCTGGTCAACAATCCGTGCCGCCTGTTTGGCAACTAGGTTGCGTCGGCCATGGTCCACTGTAGTTGTAGAATCGGCTGTTTCCAACCCACTTCATCCACCACCCTCATGGCGTAGACAATGCCTTCGGCCCATGTCCGCCATGACCGGGCCAGTACCCTCTTTCGTAAATGACCACGTGGTATTTATACCTCCCAAATACCCCATGGGGAAGCCCCGCCGTGAATACATCTTGCACACTCCATTCGTGCTTTTCACTCGACTACCTGCAACATGCCTGCTGCACCGCCCACCGACATGAGCAATGTCGACAGAGACATGGACAAGCTCTCGTGCACCAGACATGTAGAGTCTCTCGACAAGCCCAATACTGTCATCGACACTTACAGATCATACACGCCCGAGTTCTCCAAAGAGACGGAGAAGCACCTCGTCCGAAAGATCGACAGCCGGCTACTCCCTCTTGTCGTCACCATCTATCTATTCAACTATCTCGATCGAAACTCCATCACCCAGGCCCGCCTCTATGGGCTCCAAAAGGACACCCATGTCACCGGCCCTCTCTACCAAACCGCCATATCCATCTTCTCGGCCGGATATATCGCTATGCAACTCCCTGCAACCATGCTTATGACCAAGCTACGCCCATCTCTGTATCTTGTACGTGGCGCCCTCCCCCTCCCCCCACATTCTCATCATCTTATGTACATGCCCCGTCACTGCAGCTAAGTTTTTTGCTAGCCTGGTTGTATCATAACATGGGCCATTGTCAGTGGCTGTACTAGCGCAACAAGTTCACCAGGTGGTCTTCTTGCAGTTCGCTTTTTCCTTGGCCTTGTCGAAGCACCCTTTTTCCCAGGTGCCGTATATCTGCTCAGCTGCTGGTATACTAAGCGCGAGCTGGGCGTTAGAATGGCTCTGCTGATATGCGGACTGTTGCTGTCGAATTGTTTTGCCGGTCTCATCTCCGCTGGCATTCTGTCCGGCATGAAGGGTGTTGGCCAATTGGCTGCTTGGAGGTGGCTCTTTATCCTCGAGGGTCTGGCTACCATTGTCGTAGTAAGCAGCATCTTCCCCCCACATTGAAATTTGCCGCCGCATTCTAATCGTCGTCTTGTTTACAGGGCTTGACTGCCATGATCTTTCTCCCAGACTACCCTGCTACCACAAAGTGGCTATCCGAAGAAGAAAAGGTCGTCGCCCAAGGGCGGCTGGCTGCAGATGCCGGCAGTGATGATGCGCTTGGAGAAGAAGACGTCAGAATATGGCGTGGAATCGTCCAGGCATCCAAGGATATACGCGTGTGGCTGTTTGCGTGCCTACAAATGGCAACAACGGCATCCATATCCTATTCTCACTTCTTTCCGACACTCATCAAACAAATTGGTTTCAAAGATAATACGACGGTGCTTCTGCTCACGTCACCGCCATATTTGTTTGCATTCATCTGGGCCCTCAGTTTCGCCGTTGTCGCTGACAAAAAACAAAATCGATCCATGGGCGCCGGAATCTCCGCTGTGGTGGCCATGCTGGGATAAATCCTCATGATAACCGTCCTCCACAACCACTGGGCCCGCTATGCATTCACCTTCCTTGTCTGCGCCGGCACCTTTGGTGTCTACTCTACCACCTATACCTGGTTATCTTCCACTATACCCAGACCACCAATCAAGAGGGCTGCAGCGATCGGTATCGCTAATTCGTATGCTAATATAGCATCACTGTTTGCCAACTGCTTTTGGCTTGATCAATATGAGCCTAATTTTACTGTCTCTTGGGCATGTACGCTAGCATTCCAGGCACTAGCTTTCTCATCCATCCTAGCCCTATGCTTCCTTTTGCGCCGTGGCAACAAAGAATTCGAGAGGTTGGCCCAGACCACTGATTGCAATGATCCAGATGCTGTAGCGCGTTTGGATGATGACGCGCAACGTGCTGTTCTCAATGGGTTCCGTTATATTACATAGGTGGCATGCAGTTGTTAGACACACCTTTGACTCGTCCATGGTAGATATTCATGAAAAATCTTTATAACCGTACCAATCCATTTGTGAGACATCTATTGTCTTCTAGCGAGCTGGTCGAGCTTGAATAGCAGCTATGAGTCACATGGCGCAAAACAAGGGTTTGCTGCAGTGGCGTACCCTTCGGTCACACACTTGCTACGCTATTCACACATGTCCATCCTGTCAACAATCCCAGCTCAAATCAAGGTGCGCCAATGAATAACTTCCTACCGATTTACTTTCCTTCAAGGAACCATCTATTGCAGCCTTATTGTACAGAAAAGACCTATAGATTATTCGCACCATGAGCTATTTCATGAGACCAGTCCTTCCGAGACGGGTTATATCAACAATTGCACATGTCACCATGGGGGAAAAGGGATGTTTCCACCAGGTATTTGGGGAACATAATCATTGATTTCTGCAGCCAAGATACGAGTCACTAGTTTGCATCACGATTCAACAACCTCATCATATGTAAAAATTCAGAAAACGCCTCTCATGGAATCTCACTAGGTCTATATATCTATGCATTGCGTTTGATGTCGCTACTGAAAACCCCACGTGGGGCGTGAGGATATGCGAAACCAAGATTGCCCAGCGGTAGCGCGCTGCCTGGGTGCTTATTCAATCCTGCTAAACATAAAGCGATGAAGAGTGCTCTAGAGTGTATAATGATATAGTTTGCTTCTATCCCCTTGAGCGTCGAGTTCAACCTGAGTGTATTGAGATCTGATCTCATCTCCCGACACTTCGGCTCGGCATTTGTTCTTTCGCCAAAGGAGAATTTCCTGCAGTATTGCGGCCACCATCGCCAACAAAACTATGGAAATTGAAGTAGCATAGCCAGTGGTATAGACAGGTGCCTCTTTAGCTAAAAAGATATTGGTTCCAATCAAACCTAAAACGAATTAGCATACTTCTGTATATCCTGAGAGAAATGTAACTGCGTTCTCAAGGGACACGTACTCCCAAAATTGCCGGCTGCAAGCATCCACGCAAGCCCGATAGAACGCTTCCAAGATGGCGCCAGGTTGTTGCCCTTCCAAGCCGATATACCAGGTAGTAGAGGGTATATGCCAATTTGGGCTAAGATAACTGCAAAATACATGACAGGGACATGAGCAGCAAGATCCTTGGATGAACTATACAAAATAGCCAATCCAGTCAACAGCACACACATTGGACCAACAACGAATGGGAATTTCCAAGCGAAGCGGTCCGCAGTGCGACCAACGAGCCACGAAGAGATGCCACCGGCAACGTAAGGCGGTATGGACATAAGCTGGGCTTTCGATGACGTATATCCAAACTCGGTAAGAATCTTGGGCAATGTGAATTCGAATGCTGAAGATGGTGCTGCATTTGCCCAAGCCATAATAATGCCCAAGTTGACTTTCCAGTCAAACATGGCATGAAACAGCAGCTTCCGAGAGAATTTGTCGCCTTCTTCAGTAGCACTTCGGACGCCAGCGAGACGCAGAAGGATATCAACGAATCTCTTCTCCTCCAAAGTCAACCAGTTTGCTCGTTCGGGGGACTGAATGATGATGAAAGGCATCACCAGGTCTATAGTTACCGTGACGGCGCCTTCGAGAAGGAAGATCCAGCGCCAGGCAGCAACTCCGCCCACGCCATCAAGCTTGGCAATCGCATAGGCGAGGAGGCCACTGAAAGCGCCGGAAAAAGCCGATGCGGTATAGAATAGGGCGAGACGTTGTTGTAGCTCCGTACGTATGTACCAGCTGCTGACGATGAAAACGGCACCAGGGAAAAATCCAGCCTGTATTGTTTTAGCAATCGTAGTGCTGTAGTGGAGAGAAAACAGGGAAAAGGTTTATCAGTACCTCTGCTAATCCTAACATGACTCGGCATGCAAGCGGACCTGAGTAGCTCTGTACTGCGCCCATGCAGGTCATGGTTATCCCCCAACTGATCACGAGAAAGGACAACCAAATGTTTGGTCGCACATGTTTTAACACCATGTTAGAAGGGATTTCTAGTGGCGTTGAGTAAAATACCTAAGATATTTGCTCAAGTTCCTCCGCGAACGTACCGAAAATGATATAAGGTACAAAGAATATTGTTGACGCAACATTGTATTGATTACCTGTTAATTGAAGGTCACGCGGCATACCTTCAATAGACGCATTTCCAATATTTGCGCGATCAATGTGTGACATCAAGTAAAGAATCGCCATAACTGTGATTAGTCGTCGGTCGATCTACCGAGTTTAATTGACTGAAACAAGGTTGAAGACGAGTGACGCAGGTCAATGTTACATACCTTGTGGACCACCTTCTTGCCTCGCTCCCCTTCAAACAATCGCATAATCTCGACTTCTTCAACTGACAAACCGGCATACTCAAGCTGTATTTCGTCTAGCACATTCTCTGCTTTAAGTCCCATGGTTTTTAAAGACATCGCCAAAATTCCAACAGCAAAGTGTCGGGAGAGTCTATCGATGTGTCGAAGAAATATACGAGACGAAGATGCTCCGCACAATTTAGCTCTAGATTGTCAGATCCACTCACCGGCTTTGCGCAGGAGAATGGGCATGGGGAGGAGAACTGTGTGCGGTTAGCGGATTCCTGGAGCGACTGTGGAGAAGAATTAGGGTGGGGTACTTCCTCGGTGTCCTTCCGATGTTACCATCGCTTCGATATGAAGCCAATCGCACGACTACCGATCTCTGCACTGGCGACGTCACGCGTCGCCACAATGCCGATTCGACTCATGATAATCACCCAGCACTTGCCGACCGTTTACGCTTGCTCTACTGTGGAGTCTGAAGCTACATTAATACTGGACAACAGTTGCACAGTTGAAGGATACTGTGGTGTAGTGCTATGCACGTGACTACGTTTCGGGCGTGATAAATACGGTAGCTGCGATAGATAGAAGAAACAACCACCCCCCACTCCGACAGCTTGAAGCCAGCTACTTATCTATATAGCTTCTTGCCTACTAACCGATTGCGGTTCAAAAGCCTGTTCCCTGACTTCTATCGTGCTGCGGTACCCTGCCACTGTCACAACATCTATCAGTATCAAATCAGATGGCAGCAACTCCCTTCGTTGACTTTTCCGGTCTCCCTGTCAACAAAAATGGTCCTCACGGCAATGCTTGGGGCCTATGGGGTGTCGACGACCAACTTGGGACACTCAATTATCTTACTGATGATGTGGTCAAAAATTCGGCAAAGAAAGAAATTCGCACTGGAAAGCGTGTCTCTCTAAAGTAAGTGACGAAAAGGTATCTTGCTGAAAGTATGAGACCTCTTACAATCATAGTTGGTCTATGATGGGACCATCAAATCCTCGATTTGCAAGGATGTTCACGGAGGTAAAGCTGATCAACAAAGCACCACTGAAAATCGCACATGACGAAGAGGTGAGAAGCGTGACCCCGTAAGGGATCGAAGGTTGACGGAAAATCTTACATTTGTGTCAAAGTTGTACTTCAATACACAGATCAGCTCACAATGGGACGGAACCAGACATTATGGCTATCAGGAAGAGAAGGTAAGAGGTTGTTGTTGACTGTAAATATATCTAACAATGCCATTCTGCAGGTTTACTTCATGGGTCATACTGCGGAAGAGTTTGAAAAGTCTGATGTCAATGGATTACAAAGTATACCCCTCCCCCCCTTTGATTACACAAACCTCACGACTAAGATGAGATCAGCCATGGCGAGGAAAGGAATTGCAGGAAGAGGTGTTTTAATAGATTGGTATCGATGGATGGAAGAGGAGGGCCACAAAGATATCGACGCTTTTTCAGCGTATGGTATCACATTTGATTCACTGATGTTGGCTGCGAAAGCTCAAGGGCTTAGCCTATCCGACTTCCGAGAGGGTGACATATTGTTTGTACGCAGCGGATACATACATCAGTATGATTCCATGTCACCCAAGCGAAGGCGGGAGCTTCATGAGGTGTATCAGAAAGAGAAGCCCAAGAATATTGGGTTAGAGCCGTCGAAAGAGCTTCTAGAATTTTTCTGGAACAATAGATTTGCCGCCGTCGCAGGCGACACGAGATTGTTCGAAAAATGGCCCTGCACGGAGGCGCAATGGCATTTACATGAATGGTTGCTGGCCGGTTGGGGAATGCCTATTGGTGAATTGTTTGACTTGGAGCACTTGAGCACTACCTGTCAAGAGTTGGGAAGATATACCTTCTTCATTTCGAGTGAGCCTCTAAACGTAAGTCTTCTGGCCTTTCTGGCTTTTCTAAGCAGGAGTTGAATTTCTTGAACACAGGTCGCAGGCGGGGTTGCCAGTCCTCCCAATGCTCTTGCTTTTTTCTAGTAATGTATAACAAAGGCATATTTAGTCTGTAGGCACCACTAAAGACACAATTAAGGAAGTTTTCTCCTGATACTTTAGTCGCATAACCAATATCGTTCCCCTGTATCAATTTTACGTGAGATTATAACATTATATAGTTTGACAGTCAAATATACTCAAAAAGGCTAAAGAAGACGCAGCTATATTCTAGGGGTAACTATCATATTGACTGTTGGAGTATATCTGTTCCGCTATTGCTATGGAGCAATAGGTATTACCTTTTGCTCCCACATTGACTCTGTGCAGCAGAACTTCCATCTAAGCTGTTCGCCTTATGCTGACTCACTAATTGAGTTGAATCGTTTGTGGCAGCATGTTAGCCGCTCAAGTTTCCTTATTGCACTCATAGTGATAGAACTTTACTCTAAGTTGATAACTTCATGATCAAGGATCCACATAGAGCCCATTATTCG
The DNA here is from genome assembly GCF_000359705.1 of Exserohilum turcica Et28A. Taxonomy (NCBI): domain Eukaryota; kingdom Fungi; phylum Ascomycota; class Dothideomycetes; order Pleosporales; family Pleosporaceae; genus Exserohilum; species Exserohilum turcicum. Next base: position 2,357,847 of record NW_007360025.1, on the reverse strand, counting down.
GACGGCCGATGGAATAAACAGATCACCTAAGTGACCACCCTATTTCTAAAACTATCAGCCACAATTTAGCTTGAAACAACTATCTCAAAGGTAAAAATTACTATGTGTTATCATCAGTCTGTCGCCGCATTGATGAAGCTTGCAGACCTGCCTTTTTCCCAAAACCACGGTACCAGAGTGGTGGTCGAGAGGAAGATGGAGCGGAAATTGACATCAAAGACCGAATCGAAATCGGCTGGAGTGACTTGCTCTGTGGGCTTGTTCTTGTACGTGGTGCCAGCGTTATGGACAATGATGTTCAATGTTCCAAACGTTTCGACTGTGTGCTTTCGAAGTCTCTCCCAATCGCCTTGCTGAGTGATATCGATACAAAAAGCACTGCAGCACAGCTCTTTAGCTGCACTTTGTGCTGAGGCCTTGGATAGGTCTGCAATGGCTACCCTTGCGGCCTTGTTAAGAAATTTCTGAGCGATTTCTTTCCCTATAGCCAGACACCCTCTCAGTAACAATTGCAACCTTGCCGGCAAGACTGGGACTCATGGTACCATGTGATATTGATGGCGCATTTGGGGGGATGCGGGTTAAATGGAGTGAAATATAGGGTAAAGTTGTTCCTGAACAATGGTTGTGGGTAAGTTCGCCGACAACACCAGCTTGTACCACGACAAATTCCAAACCTATCCATGTAGCACCAAAGCAGCGGCATCACTAAAGCTATTGGAACTGGTGATGGTGGGTCAATGGCCCTGGGCAATGAAAGAAGCTTCCAAGTTTGCTTTTCCCTGGCTTAGACTGCCGAGTGGTACATGAGCCTCGTAGCGCGCCTCCAGTGTCACCGGACAGAACCACGACATGTACGCGGCAGCTACACAACTTCTGGTGCAAATTTTATTTTTGCCACAAAACAAGAAATTGACAGCTCCAACCATGACCACGAATCAAAAAGTAGAAGAAGCGAGAGTACTCCACACTGTTCCGTCCGATCTGCTCCCAAACTACCGCCGTGTATGGAATCAGGCGGAAGCTGGTAGTTACACAGAGGGATTAGGGCGTCTTGTCATTGTCACCTCTGAAATGGTCGCTGCGGCGGCGATACAATGCATTAGATCAGGGCAGCGCACAACCTTGGCTTGGGACATGAGTCAGCTCAACATTGCAAATTTCGACCGCCAGCCAGCGCAGCACCACATTGTCGGCCTTTTGGGCAGGCTCGGCTTCGACGATGTGTATGTCTTCAATCCACAACTACGTCACAGTGAGATGGATCGCGTCAGTGAGCGAATGGCATACGCGACTACCAAGACTCACAACATGCCGGGGTCGAAGGCTCTATGGAAATGCTGCGCTGTATCTGGGACACGGGGTTTCGCAGTCGTTGGCGGTGACAGCCTGGCTTGCGAGGTATATCCGGCAAAGAAGGAGTATGTTTGAGAGAAGCTGTCGGAAAAGATGCTGGGGTTGTTTATGCACGAAGTGCTTCTGGCAGGATAGGGTATCCCCAACGGAGAGCTTTTTGATTTGGAGAAACTCAGCGAGATATGTAAGGAGCAAGGGCGATGGGACTTGTTTGTGTTGACTGCGCCCTTGAACATGCCAGGTGGTGTGAGTAGTCCCGCAAAGTCGATGGCTTTTTTCTAGACGCGCGTTGCAATCGAATGCGGTTGTGCCCCCGTTCCTTGGAAATGCGGAGATGCGGGGAAGATGCGGGGAATCCGCGCTAATCCCGATAAGTACTAGTACTTACTTACCTAAACCCCATGTCTTTTATGTCTCCAGAAGAAAACTGTTCACACTGCCCGCGGACCATTTCCAGTCCCAGTCATCTGGAGCGCCATGTCAATTCACATCTGCCTCGAAATCAGCGCGACACCTGCGCTTTGAAGATTATGTTTCTATCGTCTAGCCTAGAACACGGTCTTTTCCGCTTCTATGCTGGGAGCGCGTTGTGGGTTTAATTTCTTGACCCCTTACGTAGCTGCGTGCGATGCCAGATCTCTCATAACTGTCCATACTGCAGTTACTGAGTCAGCACCTCCATGATTTTGCGATAGCTCAGACAGAGGTTTGGAAGCTCAATCCTCTCTCTTGTTTAAGTTCCCAGGTGAAATTGTACAAGTAATGACACGAGATTCATGAAATAACAGTGTATTCATCAATACTAACAGATCATCATTGATCGTGAGGTATAGCACCAGAGTTCATGGACATGTTCTTATTCATTGATTCCTTCCACTGTCAACGTGCCCGATTTACTTCTCAAAGATTTGTTGCCCGCAACGTCTTTGCCGCTCTCCTTCATGGCCCCAAAAGGTGCCTCGGCGTCCGAGCTGTTTCCAGAATTCTACAGAAAGAAGGGTCAGCCCAGAACCTGCTTGGCCACGTCTACGAATAGACACAACTTCCCAATCCAATTATGCCAGCTTCAAGTTTCTTAAACATAAGCCACAAGCGATGATTGTTTCAAGTGAAGACGTATGCCGCCAGTCACATGCTAGTATTGTTCGCCCTTGAGTAACCTCTGCTTCTGTCTCAAACCTTAATATGCACAAGATCCGTGCAAATGCCTCTTCTTAGCTCAGAGCCATTTCGTGTTCAACATCTGACAAAATCAAGGGTTGCATAAAATATCCACCACACTGTGCCATTTCGCCCCGCCTTGAAGCGCCGTTCTTATTGCCAAATGCAATCTTGGCTCTGAGTGAAAGGGAAGGCTTGATGAAGATAGTACAGCCGGCTGCCAAAGCCGCACTCGCCTTCCAAAGCGCCAAAGCGATGGGAAAGTGCTACGGGACTAGTGCAGTCGCAACACTAATGATCTGCTCAATGACAAGGGATCGCCGCCCTGGTAGGGCTAAGCGCGACATTGTGCCTTGTATGCGCTTGGCCTCTCCAGCAAACTACCAAGTCAAGCTCGCCCCATGTGTGATCTCTTCTTGGATTTCTGCGAGCGGTTTGCCAAGCTCGTAGACCAGGATCTTAGCACTGTCTACTCGGGCGCCGAGAATGAGCTGATGCCAGGCAAAGAGATGTTCAGCCCTGCGACATGAAATCCAATGCTAGTATAGTACTAAGCTTTAAAGCTTGATACTACTTGAGCTATACATTTATAAATATTATTACATATAAAAATCAATATATATACTTAATTAAGTAGTAGCATATATTTAAAAACTCTAATAAAACTTTAGGGTCTAACGTGGTTCATGAGCGAGTCGGTCACCCAAGCGAGTCGGTCACTCCCCACCAGCGCGTCGACGTTGATACTACAACGCGTTATGTCTCAACAACACAACTATTAATTAACTTGTCCTAAATTAGATCTTTAACTTGCTCTTTGTAATATCTAATTACAATATGTTTAAAGCTAAAGACGCGCTGCCTCTATCTATAACGTGCCTTAAAGTACAATATCTAATCAACAGGCTGGAAAGCGCCCCTAACGCGACTATAAACTAAATTTAAAGCGCCTAAATAAGTTAGAAGAGGAGGCTATTATTAGACGTATTTTTGAAGAGTCTGCGCGTGGATTTGCCCCTACAAAGGCTAAGGTTCGAGCAATGGCTAATAAACTGTTAGAGGAGCGTGGTGGCAACCCTATTAGCAAGAATTAGGTTGACAACTTTGTTAGGCGGACTGCTGAGCTCCGTACGCGCTAGAGCCGTCCCTATAATCACCAGCGAGCCGCCTGCGAGGACCCAGTGGCTATCCAGCGCTAGTTTGACTTAGTCCAGGCGACAAGGCAGAAGTGGGGTATTGTGGACGACGATATCTACAACTTTAACGAAACTAGCTTTATAATAGGCAAGATTTTATTAAAGTTATTAATCACAGCATTAAAAGAATATAGGAAAAAGAAGCAGATACAGCTAGGCAACCGTAAGTGGGTTACTGTGATCTAAGGCGTAGGCGCGTCGGGTCGCCAGATACCACTGTTTGTTGTCTTTGCGGGCAAGGTGCTTATCAACGTCTAGTTTAAGAATTTGCTTGCTAACTGGGTTCTTAAAGTTAGTCCTAATAGCTAGATGAATAATTAGCTTAGTCTTGCCTAGTTAGAGCACTTTAATACCTATACAAAGAGCTCTACTGTGGGTGGGTATCGACTACTTATTATCAACGGCCATGAGAGCTACTGCTCCATCGAATTTCAAGATCTTTGCAAGGAGAAGAATATTATTCTTCTCTGCATGCCTCCACATTCGTCTCACCTGTTGCAGCCCCTTAACGTCGCCTGCTTCTCGCCATTGAAGCGTAAGTATGGCGACGCTGTTTCAGGCTTGGCACGCAACCGCACCCACTATATTAGCAAGGAAACCTTCCTACTAGCCTTTAAGGCTGCTTTTGAGCAGTCTATTACAAAGGAGAATATCCAAGCTAGCTTTAGAGGCGCTGGTCTAGTCCTATATAACCCACAGGCTGTGCTATCTAAGCTTGATGTAGTGGTGCAGACGCTAGTACAATCACCACGACGGACAGCCGCCTGGCAGGCGCAGACACCACGCAACGCGCGCGAGGTTGAGGCTTAAAGTACTCTTATTTAACAGAGTGTAAGAAACCGCCCTAGGTCTTCTGCAAATTCTCTTGATAAGAAGGTTGTATAGCTAAGTAAAGGGGCTTAGCAAATAGCACATGAGATGACGCTTATGAGAGAGGAAGTAGCTGCTCTTTGAGAGGCTCTAGACACAGCAAATAAGCGTAAGAGCCGCAAGCGGCGATACGTACGGACAGAAGAGACTCTTACTGTAGGCGAAGTACAAGAAGTATTAGCTGAACAGGCGGGTAGCAGTCGTGGTGATGGTGAGAGTGCGTCGAAGAGGGTGCGAGGAGAGCGGCGGTGCGGGCGTTGCAAGCAGACTAGACACAACGCTCGTACCTGCGTAGTTAAAATAGATAGTGTAAGTAATAGTAGCGATTCTAATAATTAATTTAGTATATTGCAATAGTTTATTAACTGTAATAAAAGACTGTAATAACGTGTTAACGTCAACGCGCTAGTGGGGAGTGACCGACTCGCTTGGGTGACCGACTCGCTTATGAACCACGTTATTTCTTTATATAAATTCTATATTATATTTTATAAAATTGAATAATAGAGCTATAATATTTGAAAAGAAGTTTATAAAGTTTCTATAAAAGTTTATAAAGCCTAAGTGTTTCTGAACTCTTTTAGTATTGATAAAAAGTTTATATTTTGAAATTACTTATATGCTTTCTTAGTTCAGCTAGATACAAGATCTTATTTTGATAATATATCTTAAGTAGTATGTTATCTTTATAGTAAAAGTATATTCTTTTAAGTTAAGAAATAAGCCTACTTTTTTAAAAGTTTTAAGCATTTTTAACCTTTTTAAAGCAGTCTTTTTTAAATTTAATTCAATAAATAAAGATTCTATGTAAGTATACTATTATAAAGTCTCTGAGTATCTTTTATAGTATATAGTTTAAATAGCGCTTAAAGGTAGATAGCGCCTGAAATAGTATAAAGAACTATACTAGCTACTTAAAGAGTCTAAACTTTATTTAAAAAGCTATAAAGTATTTTTCTTCCACTATTCAAATCTTATAAAAGTATAACTTAATATTAACTTTAGTAAACTATTAGGCCTTAGCTAAGCTACGTCGTATTTTTTTAATTAGTAAACGTAGATAATAATTTACTTTTATAATTTTATTTAGACTTTAGTAGTCTATATAGAACTTTTCTTAATCATCTCTTTTTTTAGTAGGGAAATCAAGGCTTTTACTAAGAATAAACTTATTTTAATTCATCTTTTATTCATTAAGTTTAAACACTATTACTATACTTCTAAAAGGTTTTCTCTTAGTATACTATATGTAAGAGGCTACGCCTAAAGTGTGTGTGATCAGGTATATCTATACGACTACCTAGACTTCAAGAAGCTTGAAGTCTTGTTACTGCCTTTTTGGCTATGGATGGCGTAAGTAGTTGTACGCTTGTCCCGTTAGGCCCGCCCATCACACTATAAAGTATACCCTATAGTAGCAATAGAATATAGCTATCTTTATTTTTTTAATTCAATATTGTAGTCTACTATACCTTTATATAAAGAAACCTTCAACGCTTTTTCTGTATAAAATAGATTTTAAAAAATATTCAGTTGTAAGAGAAGTATTAATTTATATTTTTTATCAAGTATCCTTCTATAGATTTTATCTACTAGTACTTTATTGATGACTAAAAAGCTTATTATAATTCTCTATCTTCTTGTATTCATCAAGTTATACTTAAGTTAGTTTTACCTCTTATTAAATAGCTCTTATAACCTTACTTTTCTTACTTAGTCTACTTTTTTTATCATCTATAAGACTTTTGGATTTTTTAAATTTTTACATATTATTTAGCCTTTCTTTAAGTCTGAAATAACCTTTCTTCTTTTCATTTGTAGCCTTTCTAGAATGATATTATATTATAATCTTTAAATTATATATAATTAAGTATAGAATTACTACTTATCTAAGATAATCATAAATATAACTATTTTGAAAATAGTATTTCTTACTATACTACTCATAGCTTATATCAAGAAGTAGAGTAGAATTTTGATTATATAGAGTTATATGCGCCTTACTAAAGCCCTAGTTCCAGTATAAAAATAGTTATACTTTAAATTAGCTAGTATATATAGCAATATACTGTTACGACCAGCCTTGGAATGTGGAGGACATTTCGCCGTTAGATTTGTTTTACGGGTAATCTGAGAGACGGCGGGAATGTAGCAAGAAAAGGAATCACGTGACGAGTCCTATAGATCCTACTTAGCCTTGGCATGCTTCATGCACTAGGACTCACTAGGACCACGTGACTAGTCCTACCGATCCCCGTAGTCCTACAACCCCTCGTTACTACTAGGACTACTAGGACACTAGGACTACACAAGTATATAGCATTAGGCATTGAGCCCTTATAGCTTAATGTGTTTAACTTAAGTTTTAAGTACAAGTACAATACAGAAAGTTATTCTACTTGCCTAAAGTAACCGTCCTCTTGCACACTGCCGCTATATCTGCGAAAACCAACCAACAAGAAGATCAATACTAGAAGTCTTATATTACTTCCACTTGATCTATACTCTTAACACTTTAAACACCCTCACAATAAGCGATATTGCAATAGACACCCCAACCGCTTCCTAGACTAGAGGAACTATAGTTAACGCCTACAAGCCTAACCTTTACTATGGCGACCGCAACAAGCTCAAAGCTTAGCTCCTCTAGGTTAACTATTACTTCTACCTAGCTAGAGACAAAATTAAGAACAACAATAAGGTTGTTTTAGCTACTACGTACCTTTGAGGTGACGCAGAAAAATAGGCTAACTTGATTATTAAACGTTACATGGATAACTCCATCACTAACGCTGACAACACCACCCTAGTCGAAGATTAGGACGCTTTTAAGACTAGGATGCGACAAAACTTCTTACCCTTTAAGGAATCCCTAATCGCTAAATAAAAGATTTAGACCCTACGCTAAACTAGGTCTGCAGCTGACTACACGACCTAGTTTCAACAATACGCCACGAACATTGAATAGGACGACAACGCTCTTATGCGCATGTATCGCCAGGGCCTTAAGCTAATAGTGCGTAGAGAACTTATAAGAAGTAGAGCTAACGTTACTAACCTTAACGAACTTATAGTAGAGGCTATCTAACTTAATGTTACAAGTAACAACGGGAAGGATCTCCTCCCTGGTGATGACAGTATGTTGGTTGAGGAACCACTTGGGATCCTAACCGGAAACGAAGGGCATCGCGGGGCTCGGTCACGTGATGTGCCATCCCGCCAAGGCTGGCCATCTGGGATGGCAGCACACGATGGGATGGCGGTGCCATCCCAACCATCCCGCCAAGATGGGATGGACAGGATGGCAAGACTGGAAGCAATGAGGATATAAGGATGGATGGATTTCATTATTTACTCTCGTTGTGGTCAACTCAAATTGTACTGTCTTACTAGTATCTTTACTTAACAAGATTGTTACTTGTTAATCTATAGCAATATAGATTGGATTTGTTAATTAACCTTTGGTTAACTCCTATAACTCTTTTCTACCAAGAACATACGGCAAAATCCCACGGAGCTGATCCCGTAAAGGCTCGCTCGCCCTAACCCGGAACGAGATTAGAGAAGTATCAGCAATCCACC
>NW_007360025.1:2330394-2344812 GCF_000359705.1 Exserohilum turcica Et28A | reverse complement strand
ATTGTAACGGGCTGAACGCCCTTTGGATAGCTCCTCGATGGAATCTCGGTCAAGCAGCAGACGCCAGGTCTTACTCTGCAACCCGGCATCTGTGCGAGGCCTGAGCGGCGCCCAGACGACGCGCTCAGACACTCGGTGCAACCTTTCTCCGACAAGTAAATAAACACCACGCAAGTAGACTCTATAGCTCTCTATCGAATACAACCTCTTGTATACCTCGCAATTGCTCCCTAGAGCGCAGCCCCTTACATACAACTACTACTAACGCCGCATCTAAGAACAAGAGAACTTAGGATAGTCTTGTATGATGTACTACTCGCTAGTCTAACAGATTATCCGCGCTAACATTAAGTACTAGCTCTTGTACGTAGTACTACGCTAGGAGCACACTCTAGTCTTATACCTATACTACACTAAGTTCGCGAAGCCTAGTAACAAGACGGCATTTACTTACATTAACTTAAACCTAACCTAGGCTATGCAGGAGGATGTAGGAGTAGACATGATCTAAGGAAGCGTCTTAGTAGACGATAAAGATAACAAGAACTGCACCTTAGTAATAGAAGGCTTTTATAAGCATGTTTAAGAGTATATAAAGTAGAGGAAGGATAGAGGTATAAAGGAAGCTAGCATAGAAATCTAAAGTTAGAAGGATATAGTTAACTAGCCTAAAGAGCTTAGGAAATAGTTTCCTAAAGTATAATAGAGACGCACACCTTGCAAAAAAGGAGAAGCCTGCATTACTAACCCCCTGCTCCTGCATGGCTCTATAGGGCTGGCTACTAAGAACTATTGTACAATTCTGCCTTAGTATGTTGCTGTGCGCAATAGTGTAATAGAGGTACTAGCTATAAGAACCTACAAAGATATTCTTAAGGCTTATTAGACGCTTATAGCACCCCTAAGCTCTCTATCTAGCTACCTAAATAAGTATAGTAGGATTAATTAGGCTTTTCTAGCTAACGTTAAGTTTAACTTTAATTCTTATATCTAAAAGGCCTTAGTTAGACAAGCTTGTTAAGACAATTTATTAGTGTAAGAAGAATTCTAAGATAAGATCGTGAATAGAATAGCAAAGTTAATCTAAGACTTTATCTTAGATACTAGGGATGCCGCAATTAAATAGCTAAAACGCCTACTACTATTAAATGTAACGCTAGAATAAGGTGCTTTTTATGCTAACCCTATAGAAGGTATACTATATTAATTATTCTTTACAAACAATAGAGTACATCTAGATAAGGTAGGAGACTAGATTAAATAGGACAAGGACTTCTCTAAAGCTAACGCGATTGACTATCTATAGATAGAACTTACGCTAGAACCTAATAAGAACTTAGCTACGCAGGCTATAGGCCTCCTAATGTCTTAATCTAGGAGGTTGTTCTTCTTAACTTACAATTTGCCTCTTAGCACACTAGCTTAGCGCTGTTGTAGCTTTAGTGTTAGTTCTAGTTTATTGTCGCTACTACAATCGCTTTACTCTCCCTATCTGTTGCGCTAAGTTACTAGTCTAAGTGTGCAACTAAGGCGTAGTGGTCGACTAAGGAAAGGAGCATAGAAGTAAGGCACAGACGCTAGGTTAGGAGCGGAGAACCCGGCGTCTATATAGAAGCCGTAGGGAAGACAAGATAGCTGGACGTAAGAGATAGGACAGATAGGGGGGGTGAACAAATTGCAACTAGGAAGGAACTAGGGGGTACTTTAGAGAGGGGTATTTGGTGTGTGGTGAAGGTGAGCTTAATAGGGCTAAGCTCTTAGGTTTAGGAGGTTTGTGCTGAGGCACAGGGTCACTATAACCCTTGTGCTAACTAAGCACTGCTTACCTTTAAAAAGGAACATAAATTAATAGTCAAGATAGTAGAAAAGAAAGCAAGCAACAATATCTCTTAGAAAAATCTCTTGCTCGAAGAACCAACTACATATATTTTACTCCCTCTCCCCTCTCCCATAGCCTATGGGAAGGGGAAGAACCTTTAGTTCTGTTCCCTCTACTGAGAAGACATCGCAGTTCCACACAACACCTCTACAATAGCTATTAATAATAAGTAGTTAATATCTACTTATAGTAGAGCTTGTAACGGGTCGAGTCCTATTAGACTGCGCACGCAACTACAACGCGCCCACCGCGCCAAAAAGGCTGGCACAAGATATCAGAGCTGCTGATATCGTTGCGTAGTTGATACATAAGATAGCCACCGCTATCTGTACTGTAGCGGGCTACCTAGCCCGTTACAGAGCTCTTTGTATAGGCATTAAAGTGCTCTAACTAGGCAAGACTAAGCTAGTTATTTATCTAGCTTTTAGGACTAACTTTAAGACCCTAGTTAGCAGGCAAATCCTTAAACTAGACGTTAATAAGCACCTTGCCTGCAAAGATAACAAAAGGTAGTATTTAGCAACCTAACGCGCCTACGCCTTGGATTATAGTAACCTACTTATAGTTGCCTAGCTATACCTGCTTCTTTTTCCTATATTATTCTAAGCTTGTAATAACTAACTATAATAAAATCTTGCCTATTATAAAGCTAGTTTTGTCAAAGTTGTAGATATTATTGTCTATAATACCCTACTTTTACTTTGTTGCCTAGACTAAGTTAAACTAGCGCTAGATAGCTACTAAGTCCTTATAGGCGGCTTACTAGTAATTATAGGGATAGCTCTAGCGCGTAAAAAGCTTAGTAGTCTGCCTAACAAAGTTATTAACCTAATTCTTGCTAATGGAGTTGCCACTACGCTTTTTTAATTATTTATTAGCTATTGCTTAAACCTTAGCCTTTATAGGGGCAAATCCTTACGTAGACTCTTTAAGAATACGCCTAACAATAGCCTCCTCTTCTAGCTTATTTAGGCGCTTTGAATTTAGTTTATAGTTGCGTTGAAAGCGCTTTCTAGCGCGTTAGTCTTAGAGAGTAGTTTAAGGCACGTTATAGATAAAAGCAGCACGTCTTTAGCTTTAAACACGTTATAATCAGACGTTAAAAAGAGCAAGTTAAAGATTAGATTTAGAATAGATTAATAAATGATTGTGTAGTTAAGACATAACGCGTTATAGTGTTAACGTCGACGAGCTAGTACAAAGTAGCTGACTCGCTTGTGTGGCCGACTCGCTTATGAACCACGTCATACATTAGCTAAAAGATTGGTATGAATATAAAAAAGAAGAATGGTAGTTGAAGGAGTACGCTTTTTACACTTCCTCTTTTTTTATTTTCAATTTCTTAATCTAGGCTGAGGAATGTATAAGGAAATCCCTTAACGTGTTTTACAAGCGAGCGCCGCGTACAAGCGAGCGCCGCACCCCACTAACTTTGTGCACCTCTCTCATCTCAATACATAATGGCTCAACGCAACGCTAGTCAGTTAGCTTTAAATAAAGCAGATATCCAGCTCGCTATATCCTCTATTGAATCTGGTTAGATACAGAGTAATCGCAGTGCTGCTGCTATCTATAACGTGTCAGAACGAACAGTCCGCCGCCGACGCGTCGGCAAGCCTGCCCGACGCGATTGCCAGCCCAACTCAAAGAAGCTTACCAAGCTAGAAGAGCAGGTGATAATTGATCATGTACTTAATCTGGATCTACGTGGATTTTCGCCTACCTATGCAGCTGTGCGAGATATGGCTGATAGACTGCTGGCTGCGCGCGGCGCTGGCCAGGTTGGCGTCCACTGGCCGCGCAACTTTGTCAAGCGTACTGACAGTCTTACAACGCGTTTTAATCGAGCGTACGATAGGCAGAGAGCCTTGTGTGAAGATCCAGTCTTAATCAAGAGCTGGTTTGAGCTTGTGGAGAAGACAAAGGCCAAGTACGGCATCTGTGACGAAGACGTCTACAACTTCGACGAAGCGGGCTTTATGATAGGCAAGATCGCGACTCAGCTAGTCGTTACAGCGTCAGAGAGAAGAGGCCGGCCAAAGGCTGTTCAACCAGGTGGCCGAGAGTGGGTAACGTTTATCGCTGGGATCAATGCAGCTGGCTGGTCTATCCCACCGTTCCTTATCTTTACTAGCAAGCATCACCTATCTGCCTGGTATGAGGAGACAGAGATCCCACGCGACTGGGCGATCGCAGTTAGCGACAACGGCTAGACGACTAATGAGCTAGGAGTTGAGTGGCTAAAGCACTTTGTTAAGCATACGGATGGCAAGGTTGTTGGGGTACGCCGGCTGCTTATTCTTGACGGCCATGAGAGCCACCAGTCACTTGAGTTCCAAGAGCTCTGTAAGGCAAACAATATCTATACGCTCTGTATGCCGCCTCACTCATCTCACCTACTCCAGCCTCTTGACGTTGGCTGCTTCTCGCCATTAAAGCGCGCGTACAGCCGTGAGGTAGAGAGCCTAATACGCAACTACATCAACCATATCACCAAGCTTGAGTTTCTACCAGCGTTCAAGGTAGCCTTTGATCGATCCTTCACGGCAGCCAATATCTGCTCAGCCTTTTAAGGCGCAGGCCTTGTTCCTTTCTAGCCAGACACTATTCTATCAAAGCTTGACGTACAGCTGCGTACGCCTACTCTAGTAGCTGCTCTTGCAGAGGCCGTCTGGCAGGCTCGTACCCCAAGCAACGTACGCGAGCTTGAAGCCCAATCAACGCTAATACGTGATCGGGTCCAGCGGCATAAGAGCTTGTCACCAGCGTCAATTATTGCGGCGATTGGCTAGCTTAAGAAGGGGGCAGAGAGAATAATGCTCTTAGCTAAGCTAATGCGCGATTAGATCGCCAGCCTTAAGAGGGCTAACGAGGTAGCAATAAAGCGTAGGCAGCATAAAAGGAAGCGGATATAGAAGCATAGAGTGCTAACAAAGGGAGCTAGAGAGGATCTACTTGCTTGGCGTGAGGCTGATCAGCAGATTGCTCATGAAGAGCGTCAGGGAGGAGAGCGATCAGGTGTCAGCCGCCAGGCTTTGGCGCGCTGCAGTAGGTGTAGAGAAACTGGCCACAACTCGCGTACGTGCAAGAAAGATACTTCAGGTACTGCTTAATCTATTATATTAATATATAGTAAAACAACTATATTATGGTGGAACTACAGGCTTATAGAGGTGCGCAGGTTTGGTGGGGTGCGGCGCTCGCTTGTACGCGGCGCTCGCTTGTAAAACACGTTAGTTAGTTTTAAAGTTATCTTAATTAAGTATAACTATATTTTCTACCCTTAAAGTTAGACGTTGATAATACAACTTACGGATATTGTAATTATTAGGTTAAGATATATAAGATGATATCCAACCAGAAGAAATACGTGAATTGAATCGAAATTATTAAGAGAGAAAACAAAAGGACGAGTACTTACATGGCAATTCAATAAACGTATAATCAACTAGAGTTGTAACAGTTACAGCTGTAACGGGTCGAGTCCTATTAGACTGCGCACGCAACTACAACGCGCCCACCGCGCCAAAAAGGCTGGCACAAGATATCAGAGCTGCTGATATCGTTGCGTAGTTGATACATAAGATAGCCACCGCTATCTGTACTGTAGCGGGCTACCTAGCCCGTTACAACAGCGCTTATTGTTCTAGTTCTTATTTTGACTAAATAATTGAAGTAACAATTATTTTTAAGGTATGAGAAAGATGTAGCTAAAGGATACTAATACGAATAATAATAACAAAGTATAGTAGTATTAGACTAGTATTTTAGTAATAAATAAGTTAGATCAAAATTAAAAGTTGAATAAGGAATAACGTCAAAGTGTAGCGAGTGGCCGAGAATAGCGAGTGACCGAAAATGCCAAGCCCCCATCAACCTCACCACCGTTGCGCAACCATTACAGCGCAACAACAACAGTAAATTGAAATTAGAAAAGGCTAATCTATTTAGAATTAACCTCTTCATTGTAACGGGCTGAACGCCCTTCGCCTCCCATACTCGTCTACGACCTCGTTTACTCCACCTGCCCGGCCCGATTGTTACCCTAGCAACCAGCATTGTATATAGATAGCTACGTAGCCGAGAGCTTAGCTCTCTATCGAATACAATCTTGTTACCTTGGCCTGTCCGATCGTGCTCCCGAGCTTAAGACTACCCTCCGGGGTCGAGCCCCTTACATTCATCTTGCTTGCAGGTGCGCGAGTTGTGTCTAGTCTCACCGCAGCGTCTACAGCGCCTTTGCGACGGTTCGCCTACTTCAGCGCTCTCTCCCTTCTTTGCCTTCTTCCCACTACCACGCGCCCTAGACTCCTTTAGAGTTGCTAGTTTCTCTTCTTCTTTAATTATTAGGGTCTCTCCTTTCTGTAGCCGCTTTCTTTTATGTGATCTTCTTCGCGTGGCGGCTTCATTCGCTGCTTTAAGCTTAGAGACCCGTTTCTTAACTAACACTAACTTATGCGCAATAGTAGTCGCACCTTTAACTAGGTTTTTAACAGCACCTAGCATACTTGTTAGTGAACTATCTAGGTGCATTTGAATCCTCTGCTTTACTAGCGTCGATTGCAGCCCTATTTCTAGGGTGTTGCTTGGGGTTTGCAACTGCTAGTGTAGATTTTTAGCAGCAGGTAGTGAAGGGGTGCGCAGCTTAACATCTAGCTTTGATGTCACCACCTCTAGGTCGTGTGGAACCAATCTAGCGCCTCGAAACCCTCCTAGGATATTATCCTTTGTAACTGTCTAAAAATAGGCTTGCTAGAAGGCTAGCAAGAACTCTATCTTGGTTATATAGTTGATCCCATTGCGCATCAGCTCCTTAGCTTGGCGCCTATATGCCCTCTTCAAAGGCGAAAAACACCCCACATCAAGAGGCTGCAGTAGATGGGAAGAGTGCGGAGGCATACATAGAGTAACAATCTTTGCTTCTGTGCAGTATTGCTAGAAGTTAACTGAGTTGTGGCTCTCATGACTGTCTAGAATGAGTAGGCAATAGGCTCCAACAGTACGCTCTTTTGTATGCCTGTTATAGTGCTCTAGCCACTTCATACCAAGCTCGTTTGTTGTCTAGCCATTCTTAGAGACTGCGAGAACCCAATCCCTAGGCAGGCTGTCTTCCTTGTACCAGGCAGAGAGGTGGTGCTTGCCCTGAAAGATGATAAAGGGTAGGATCGCCTAGCTAGCTGCGCTAACACAAACCACGCTAGTAACCTACTCTTTATTGCCCTGCTGCAGAGATTTTAGCTTTAATTAACGATTAGAGGCTGTAACTACTGCTAACGAGTTGTGCATGCCTATCATAAAGCCCGTCTCGTCAAAATTGTACATATCGTCGTCCTGGATCCCATACTTAGCTTTAGTATTCTGTACAAGGCGGAACTAGCCCTACACAAGCTTAGGATCTTCACAGAGGGCTCTCTTATAGTCGTACTTTCAATTAAACTTCATCTTAAGCTCTAGGCGACGCTTTATGAATGCTTTAGGCCAGTTAGGGCTAACAGGGTCGCGGTGGCGGGCAGCTAGCAAAGAATTAGCTAGATCTTTAACAGCAGAAAGGCGCAGCGGAAATCCTCTTGCATTAAGATTAATAATATTCTTAATAATCACCTCCTCTTCTATTATAAGTAGTTTTATTGAGTTAGGCGAACAATCTTGTTGAGAAGGCTTTCTTGCGAGTCTTTGTCTTAGGGTACGTTTAGGCACGTTGTAGAGAGCTGTAGCGCGTAGAATGTTAATTGTCGCGTCGCATTTAATAGCCTGAATTGCAAGCTGTACTTAAGACTCTTTTAAAGACTTTTTTGAATGAATTTGTTGAGACATCGCGAGTAGTAGTGAAAGTTGATGGGGGCTTGGCATTTTCGGTCACTCGCTATTCTCGGCCACTCGCTATACTTTGACGTTATAGGAAACTGGAAAGGTTATATAGTATAGCTTTCCTTTAACCTATCTAGCTTACTAGATGAACAGCTATGTATTATCTCTTATATAATTACGTTAATTGCATAATCTTACTTATTGGTAACTGAACCTAGCAGACAAAACCAAGTTAGAGTAATTGAGTTATATGAAACTAAATGACTAGATAAGAAATATAATACAAATCCCTTAGGATGAAACTTCAAAATGAAAGCTGATTTAACTTGACATAGGTATTAAAATATTAATCAGAATACTGAACGTAAAAAGAACGTGTATCATACTATTAATTAAGCATCTAGTAGTATATTATCAAGAGACTATCATAGTATTTAACTATATAGATACTGTAGATTCGTAATCAAGTCATTGTTTACTAGATATCTTCCTTTTAGCATATCTATGTAATTTAATAGATTCGACTCCTATAGATAGCAAAGGCGATATAATTACTTTCCCTTTCATATGATTTATCGCCTATTAATCTCCACTCTCATAGTATTTTAAAATATATATAAGATTGAATTGATATGCATAAATAAGTGACTACTTTAATATAGAATGTATGTTATAGATCCAGCTATTAACGCTATATTAACTACAGGATTTGATAAGTATACAGTTCTTAGATTTTAGGCTTAAAAGCTTTAAGGACTTGAGTTTAAATTTTTCAAGTGGTAGTAAGTTATAATAGTAGTGAAGTAGTAGTAGTAGGTTTTGTATATAAGCTTTCTTCTTGATATATCCTTTTTACTACACATACTACTGGCTTAAAAGCCTTATTATATAAGTAAGACTTACAAACTATAACTATAAGTCTACCATTATATACATAGAATAATCTTATTAGAGAATGTGGTTGGATTGCTATATATTTATATATAAGATTATAAGGCGTATTATTGAATGAGATTATAGCTTAAATAAACTTAGTAGCTATTCATTCTCATATTAGTTACAATAGAGTTTCATTACTTATTTTTATAACATAAATATCCTGAGAAATGCTAATAGGAAATCTCTAAATTAATTCCTAAAAGGCCACGGATAATTTAGTTCGATAAACTAATCAAGAGTATATTTTGGGACTGATAGCTATTCTTCGAAAGTTGAACAATCTCATATACTATTCATTTAGGCTTTATCAACTTTTAACTATATATATATTTCAACTCTTCAAGCTCATAATAATGTTTTATTATCCGATAAATGTAGGCCTGATTGAAAAGGACTTTCTCCTACTAGTGTTCTTTGATTGTACTATATTTGTGACAATTAAGATTAACAAAATAGACCAGATCGTAGTAAATATTGTAATATGTCTTAAACTATCATTTATAATCAGTCAAAGACATAAAGTATAATTTTTAGTATTTTACGAATTACATTTTAGCGATTTCATTCAAGTTTATAGATGTGAGAAAGGAGTATTCTATTTTAAGTTTTTCAATGTATTAGCGCAAAGTGATATAATTACTTTAGTATAACTTATATTTCAGAACTATGTAATAAGTAAAAAACACTGTTTTGTTACATAACGTAGTATTTTGGTGTACTTCTCTAACCTACTCATTTAATACATATCTAAGTACTTACTGATATTCAAGTGGTTGTAGCTTCATTGTTATTACTATCCACTTATAAAGACTATCAAATCAAACAAATAAAATTTGGCATAGTTGATAAATGCTATACTAACTTCATAAGTGAAAGTCTATAAAAACAGTTTCTATTATACTTAGAACTAATGTTATTTTATTAAAGTAAATCTGAGTAAAAATTATGTTAAAGTAAAAATATAATTCTAAGGCAGAGGTATATAAGACTCACCTCTTAACTCTACCTAGCTTAATTTTGTTTCCTGAATTATCTCTTTAGTATGGAATCATGATTGAAACTAATATGAATTGCAACAAATGAGGATACATGATTCAAAGAATTTATTAGGAGAATTTATCTTTTGTCAGTGAAAGAATAAAGGTTTCTTACTTGACTCTCTTGCTACTTTGGGCATATATATACTATCTCACTTATAACAAGAATAAACCTCTATACTACATGAATTGTAAAGTTGCAATATTTCCAACATATTCAACAACCTAGTTAATTTTTCAACCTAAATCCAAAAACAAGCTTGTAGTTAAATATTATCCTACTTATACTTTTTCTCGGTATGAAGATTATATGCAATTAGGTTTTCAGTTTCAAACGCTTTATTTGTATTTGAGTGGATAATATTAGTAAAAACTTCCCTTATCATCAAGCCCTAATAAGTTCACCTATTATAATTTGACTATTCTTAGTCTATATCGTACTACTCTTTCGATTTTGTAATAATTACTTGCATATAACTATAGAGTGTATAGTGATGAAAAGATAGATTTACCTACAAGATTTTGAAGCTAAACTGTGTCTAAAGGAATGATAATATTGATTACAAGGTTTCTAGCGTAACAGGAATTTCTCTTCCTAGGCCGTCTTGAAGAGCGTTGTTTTGCGCTCAGTAAGCTTCTGCTGGTAAACCTACTGGCGCCAATATGTACCAGAAGCGTGAAGATTACCATCAATGCAATGGCTGTGCCACCCCCAAGCAGAATCTGCAACCGCCTTCCAGATAGCAGTTATATCAACAACCATTTTCTTTGTCAACAGCATGCGACATTCCGCAGGTTCATATTTAAATTGCAGAGCGGTATTAGACCAATCACCATCGCGTACAGCGTCTAAGAAATTGATGTTTGAGATAGTCCCAGGGGCTGAACGTTCATAGGCCAGAGGTTCCATGAGTGTAGCTAGTTTGGTCTTCATGAGTCGTGCTGATTCCTCAGGCGTGTTGAAATCTTGGATTGCAAGCTGCATCATGACGTTAATCTCTGTCCAACGAACAAGTCGCGGTCCTCTGTTACTACCAAGAGGTTGCATGGGGCCGTACCGCGGACGGCCTCCAATCGCCACAGTTTTGACTTTCTGGATAACGCGCATAAGGTCTACGAAAACCGAGCAGGCTGAAGAACATTTTCCGTCTGTGAGTATGATGATATCTTGAGCTTTGAATGGCTGCTGGGTGTAGGACGCATATTTCCCATAGCCATACATGCCCACAGAGAACAGTTCCGAAGTCAAGTTGTATCTGAAGAGACTAGAAAACCAGTCGCCGTTGTGGAAATACGGGCCGAAGAAATCGGTCCATCTCTTGAAGCTTTGAGACTGTGTGTTGACAACGTATTTGGAGTCGTATTCCATTGTTGTCCAGTAATCCGTGTATGTTGAGGTGTTTTCGTAGAGGGTGTCCGGCAACTTAGGCGGATATTTTTCGGCAACCTTCGAAAATACCTTGGATATAAGCCTAGTGGCATCTGTTGCGCGAAAGCGCATCGCTGCCGAATGATCACGTCCTCGGGGAAATAGGATTTTGAATAGGTTATAAGCAAGTTCGATAAGGCCACCAGGATTACTTTGAAGGTCGATAATGAGCTTCTTCTTTCCCGCTGCCTTGGCTCCAACAACGAACTTCGCTATATAATCCTGGGTTATAAGGGTAGGATCCGAGGTTGGCTCAAAGCTAGGAATCGACAGTACAGCAACATCTGAATAATGGTTTTCCAGGTAGAAACCACCGAGATTGTTTGTTGAATCAAGAAATATGGGTTGTGGGTACCCTGGCGCCTGCTGAGGTGAGGTTGTCGATGTCGAGTTTGACGGTGTCTGTGAAGCAGACTGATTATTGTCAACAAAGATTTTCGGGGTGGTGTAGTATGTTTGATAAAGGGATTCTCCATCGGAAATGCCGTCAAAGGGAACCAAAACAACAGCGTAGTTGTCAAACGACTTCCTAGTACCATTTGCGAATCGGAAGGTGGTAGTCGGGCCAGGATAAATAGCGCCCATATCCCCACATCTTTTGAAAGTTCCTATATAATTTACGTCCGACAATCGACTAGATAGTGAAGTAAAAGCTCCATTGTAAGTCGTATGTGGATCACTGTCGTAATTCCACTTCGAATCGTTCTCCAGAAATGACTTCGCATCTTGCCCGTTAATGTGTGTGATTGGCGAAGCTTTGAATGAAGCATTACCAAGTAGCTCGGCTGTTATATCATCGAACGAGTAGACATTCGGGAGGTCGTGACCATTGGCAGAAACCGAGACGAGACTGGGAGTACCACGCATGAAAAGAAAAGCTGTGCCTATGGAATCAGGGAGATATTGAAGACCTGGATCATGAGCGAACTGGATAACCTGGAAGAGTTCCATGCCAAACTGACCAATTAGCTTCCAGATATTACATGCAGCTGTATAGTAGGAACAAACTTACCTGATGCTCATTCTTATAGGCTCCTGAGGTAACCTTCCTTACAACCTTCTCAAACTCTCCAAACAGATCGTAACCTGGTCGAACATTCATAGCCCAGGATCTCGGTGGGTTCTTGAGCATAGCGGTAGTACTTTGGAACTCAAGTATGGGCTTGATGTTATTGACTAGAGCGATAGCAGCACTTTGATTGAAAGGTACTGAAGTAAGGCAGTCTGGCGATGTTAGCCAAGCTACATATGGTACTGATGCTGCCTTTTTGAGATTTCTCACCATATGCCAGTTTCGCAGGAATCATAGGATCAAGACCTTGATTCGCTGGATCCGCATTATAGATGGCGCTGAGGTTGGCGACTTGAGCACAAGCATTTGAAGTCGAGTGTCGTAAGTATAATCGCGTATGATCTGGTGAGGCTGAGCGCACATCTGCAGAAAGTACGAGAGAGGCCACCAAGCTATATGCCACGATCTTAAAGAGAAAGTGTATCATCATGGTTTTGACTCAGTGTGACGGTAATGACAGACAGCGGTGAGCAGGAGAAAGTAGGATTGTAACAATCAGATGTGATGAGAAGTAAAGAGCGACTGTGATACTAAAAAGGAGATTGAGTGCCTCGGTGGCGATGACTGCATGAGTGGTTTGAGACCAGCTGAGTTTCTGTTACTTTTATAGAGTCTTGGTTATGCATGTAGCGTAATGTGGGTTTAGCATAAATGCTGCTCTGTAAAACTATAACTTTGCTTTTCTATCTCATGACAGTGTTTTGCCTCATCCTTATCATTATATCTTATGTACTAATAAACTCAGTTTTCGTGAATAAAATTGAAAGAACTAGGAGAACACCAATGACCCGGATTACGTGTGCGTATTAATGCATGGGGGTGTTACATTATATACCAACAAAGCTGAACAAAGTTAGCGACATGTCAGACGGTATGATGATCGGAGATTTGCAAGCTGTCACGGACTACCATGTTCTCCATCATAAACCTGCGTGAAATTTACACTCAGGTTGTAATTCAGCTGCACTAGAGGGATAATACACCTCGCATGGGTTCACAGAGGCTGTATTCTATAACAATCTATGCATTCTAATGTCGTGAAATTTATTTATCTATTGAGAAACAGTTACGAGAAAGTATCGTAGCGCGTTATCTAATCACCACTCCGCTAACGTCTTTAGTTCGTTTACTTGGAGCAGCATATAGATTCTATGAGCAACGTAAGTCTCTATTAAGGCACAATCTAATGACCCTCGGGCCTAATATGCTTATTCTATATATAGTTTCTCGTCACGTGTCCTGCCTCCTGTCAGAACTTACAGTGTAGAGTTTGCATACCCTATAATAACATGTCCAAACTCATAAACGCCCCTGGAACATATAAGATAGGAGAGGTTATCTCTGTAAGAAGGTGGTGGTGGAGGAAGAATTCTTTCTTATCATTAATAAATGGTAGGTTATGATGAAGCAGCACCAAGGATGTATATCTAGTAGAAAGAGATGATAGGTAGAGCGTAAATGTATTGTAGCTAGGTAACTATAACCAATGGACTGGAGGCTTCTATCAGAGAAAACCTAGACATATAACTGCTTTTTCATTATTGGTTCATTACTATGTATATGTATCATATTGCATAATAAGCCGATACGGTAAGTTTATATAGTAATAGTATGTGCTTAAGTTATTATTATAACTCTCTATAGTTGTCATATATAGTAGAATTAGAAAGTAGGAATATTTATTGTTCCATTAGAGTCTAGTGAGCTCGAGGCTATGTAAGACTTTGGCCGAGGCCGTTCTAACTAGATTTATTTACAAATACGAGTTTGTGCTTGAAGTGTGTCTGTGGTGCTTCGGCCTTTGTCTAGGTAAGCGATAGCTATCGCTTACTAGACGCCTAGTGCTAAAGAGCATTTTGATAACAGAAAGAGATGTTAGAAAGCAAAGCAATCCTCTAGCGGGCTCTTTTAGGGATAAAAAGAAAAAGTTTCGACTTAGGTAGTTTTAATAAGTAACTCTCTCGTTCATTTTTAATGAGTCTTCATCTCAAGTTTTAGTGAGTAACTCTCTCGTTTCGACTTAGTGCCCAGCGAGTAGCAGCTGTCTTGGCGTTTCGACTTGGTGCTTCTACAGAGGTAACCAGTCTCTGTATCAGCGTTTGGATTTGGTGCCACAGTAGGCGAAGACTGTCTCGGCGTTTCGACTTATTTTGCTATTACAGACCAGAAAACTGTTATAGCGTTTTTGAATTTTGTGCCACAGTAGGCAAAGACTGTCCTGGCGGTTGGATATGGTGCCACAGCGGGATCAGGC
>NW_007360025.1:2324220-2329928 GCF_000359705.1 Exserohilum turcica Et28A | reverse complement strand
AGAGGGCTGCACACATTAGAGGTGGCGTAAATCGGTTTCTCGCGACGTGTTACCCCTATATCTGATAGAAAATTGACGAGTTTTGATGAAAGATTTCTGCTTAAAAGTTGGTGTGTGTGAGAAAGTAGGAATAGATAGTCGGAATAGATAGTAAAGAAAGAGTATGTAGCTTGGATGTCCCTTAGTTAGAGTTTGGCTGTCCCAACAACTACAGAGGGGTGACAAGTAAACAGAGAAATAGAAAAAAGGCTAGTTTTCAATTAGATATATCTTAGCTAATAGACTAGAGAAAAATAAGTAAGGAATATATTTAGAAAGCTAGGATCTAGTGGATTAGTAGAGAACATATATTTTGACTTAGGTAGTAGGTAGATAGAGATATATATATAAAGATATGATTTTCTAGTGAGTTACAAAAGAGAGATAGTATTACTCCTAATAGAGATTGATAAACTTCAATAGGCTTCTATTACCTACTAAAAATATAAATAAATAGAATAAATAGAGTATGAGATTTAATACTGAGCTCCTCATAGCTAAAGCTTTAGTATTTCTGAACCCTAAAACTACTATGCAATTTTGTATTTGTCAATTTTTATTAAATATAATAGCTTAAACTTAATAAAAAGTTTTTGAAAAGTTATATAAAAACTACTTAACTACTACTACTTTTTCTCATTATTACTATCAGGTTTTTAATTTATTCCAGCTTATTACGTACTACTTTGATAGGTAGTAGCTTATTAGAGTAGTATAGTAACTTAACTTATATGGTTTTAACTAGAAGCGTAATTATTCTTTACTCATATTTATTTATGTATTTATATAAGTAAAGCCTAGTATATTTTCTTTTCTTTCTACTAAGCTAGCTTTTATTATCTTTAGTACTTTTAATAACTAGTTACATATTAAAAATATAAGCGTATCTAAGATACTAGTAATGATATAATAGCAGTATTTACTTCAAGTAACTCTTAATAGGTAATAGCATGTTAGAGCTATATAGTAGTTGCGTAATAACTACTATGATAAAGCTTTAAAAATAAGTAGTATTTAATCACTGAAGTAATTCCAATTCTAGTTCTAAATTCATTACTACTATCACGCTATTAGTTAGTGTATTAATATAATTTTCCTAGTATTCTTCTTCTACTCTTTTATACTCTTTTATACTTTATATAATACTAATTAATTAACTAACCAACTAACTAATCAACTAGTTTATAAAATAAATACTACCTACTCTAGCTATAATATTATTATCTATCTTACTAAGCAGCTAAAGTCTAGCTTTCTGTCTACTCGATAGTACGAGGACTATCTCATAACGTTGACTTCTACTATTATTTATATATTTAGCTAGAAGTCTATTTTAGCAATAGTAGCTAACAATATTCATAACTATCTTAAAAATATCAAGTAGTTTTAGTCTCTCTATGAATAGCTATTTCAGCTGGCTAATATTAAATATAATAACAATAGGTAGAAAGTTTTTCTTAATACTAAAGAGGTAATGATCTCTATATTGAAGCCTAAATCTTTTCACTACTTAAAAGTTTAGCTATAATAAAGTAAGAAAATTACTAAGTAGCTGCTCTAATAATGATAAAAAATCAAGTAAAGAAAAAGTTGTTAAACGTAATATAGAGTGTTAAGAAAGGCTTTCTTAAGAAACTATAGAATAAGAAGAGCGTTATATGAATAAGTATATTTTGAAGTTTATATAAAGGTAAACAGCTACTTCTATAAAGAATAGATATTATAGATATACCTATTAGCGCTATATCAAGTAGAAAGTAGTATAACTAACAATTAAGTTTTTAGATTTTAGATTTTATATCTTAAGTAATTAGATTTTAAGTTATATAGTAGTAGCAGCTTATAATAGTAGTCAAGTAGTAGTAGTAAGTAACTTATATAAGCTTCTTTCTAACGTATAAAATATTACTCCCTTTATAATATATAGTTTTTACTACTTATACTATTAGCTTATAAGCCATATTATATTAGTAAGACTTATAAAGCGTAGAAATAATTATATCATGATATAGTATAAGTACATGAAAGAAAATTTATCAATCTATACGCATATCATATTACTAGGCGTGTAAATTGTATTTTATGATAGCTAGGAATAACTTGAGTAGCTATTACATTTAATCATACTTAGAAGAGGCTTCTTACGCGTATTATTAGCGCGCAAAATTTAATAAAAACACTAATAAAAAGTCTGCAAATTAATACATAAGGGGCCGCAGCTAAAGCTAAATATATATATGAGAGTAGATTTTAACGTTATGAGATAGGCCTACTACTATAGAGTAGATAGAAAGCTAAACTTTAGCTGCTTAGTAAGATGGATAATAATATTATAGCTAGAGTAGGTAGTATTTATTCTATAAACTAGTTAATTAGTCTGTTAGTTAGTCAATTGATTAGTATTAAATAAAGTAAAAAAGAGTATACAAGAGTAAAAGAAGAATGTTAGATAAATCGTGTTAATACACTAACTAATAGCGTGATAGTAGTAATATATTGGAAACTAGGATTGGAATTACTTTAGTAATTAAATACAACTTATTTTTAAAGCTTTATCATAGTAGTTATTACGCAACTACTATATAGCTCTAATAAAATATCAGTTATTTAGAGTAACTTAAAGTAAATACTGCTATCATATGAATACTAGTATCTTAGATACGCTGATATTTTGAATAAGTAGCTAATTATTAAAAATGCTAGAAGAGATAGAAGCTAGCCGAGTAAAAAAAAGAGAAAATACAACGCACTTTACGTATATAAATAGATAGATAGATATAAATGTTATGGGCTAGAGAGGCCTAACTAACGAGTATGCATTCACCTATTGTACAGAAGAAGAAAGGTATAGAAAAGAACTATCTAGAGGGCCCTCATTTTATAGTTATTACTCGTACAAACGCTTAGACCTTTAGTCTTCCTCCTTACTTAAGCTTATTCATACGTAACTAACTACGTTGTTTAGTCACGTGACTAAAGTCATGTGATTTACTACCATGTGACCTGTAGGTCATACCTCTCTGGCGTAGCCCTTTGTTACAAGTAACAAGCAGAAGGATTCTTCCCTTGTTGGAATGGCGAGTGGTTGGAGAACCACTCAGGATGACACCAAAGGCACGACGACAACCCCGCGGTGATCACGTGACGTGTGCTCCCGCCAAGAGCCATGCTCCCGCCAAGGAAGGGAGAATGGGAGGCCTTGGGAGAATTGTGCTCCCACTGCTCCCATGGGAACATGCTTCCGAGGGAGAATAGGGAGCATCAGGACAGAACACGATGGGTATAAGAATGTGTTGGATTTCATTATTACACTCGTTGTGGTCAACTCATCATACTGTACTCTCTTACAAGTTCTTTACTTAACAAGATTAGTACTTTGTTATTCTATCTTACTATAGAATCGATTGTCTTTACTATCGGTTAAACATCCATAACTCTTTTCCACCTGAATTACTCGGCAATCACACGGCTTACCACGAACCCGCTGACTCGCCCTAACCCGGATCGAGTCCTAGCTAAGTATAGTCGAACCCCGTGTAACACCCTTTACAATGAGTAAAGAAATAATTACGCTCTTAGTTAATACTATATAGGTATAGTTACTATACTACTCTAGTAGGCTACTATTTATTAGAGTAGTATATAATAAGCTTAAATAAATAAAAAACTTGATAGTAATAATAGAAAGAAGTAGTAGTAGTTAGGTAGTTATTATACAACTTCTTAAAAGTTACTTATTAAGTTTAGGCTATTAGATTTGATAAGTGTAAAGGGCTACGCCAGAGAGGTATGACCTACAGGTCACATGGTAGTGAATCACATGACTTTAGTCACGTAACTAAATAACGTGGTTAGCTACGTACAAACAAGCTTAAGTAAGAAGGAAGACTAAAGGTCTAAGCGTTTGTACAAGTAACAACTATAAAAGGAGGGCCCTCTAGATAGTTCTTTTCTATATCTTTCTTCTTCTGTACAATAGGTAAATGTATACTCGTTAGTTAGGCCTCTCTCGCCTATAATATAAGAAGAAAGATTAACACTTTTTAATCTCTTTTTTACGACATAAGAGAGACTAAAATAACGCAAGAAGAAAGAGATAGAGTTACAAAGAACGCCACTAGCCTCTGGCCTAGCTATGCTAGACGAAGAATCTATCGCCTTTATCCGTACAATAAAAGGAAATATTAACTAGCTAACAGCTAACAACGTACGATAGGCTAAATAGCTTAAGAGAAAGGCAGTCGCACACTAGGAAATGATGTCCGAGATTAAGCTCCTAACAAGGCAACTTTAAGAAGCCTATACAACACTACCTCTTATCGGAGCTAACGTTAGCGCTATAAATACAACTAACTAAACAAGCGAGGCGACTACTCTAGCCCCACCCATACGAAGTTACCCTAAGCCTAGACTCCCTAACGTGGACATGTTTAACTATAGTACCTATAAATAATACACTTAGTAGAAGATGCGTATATAGGCTAAGCTCTTTGCAGATAGAGTAGCTTACCTAAGTAAGGAACTTAAAACCTACTATATTATTACACGTACAAAAGGATAAACTTTTAATGCGCTTTATGCGTACGTCTAAGCTCTGATAAATAGCACCCTAGTAGCTATAATAGCTAGACTATAGTCCTAGTTGGATAAGTTCTTCTAAAACCCTACAATTAAACAAAAGGCTCTCCACTACCTTCGTACGACTAGACAAGGAAGGAGAGAGTTTCTTTATTATATTTAAGTCTTTAATTTAAAATTCTAAGAAGCAGGCCTAAGCGCTATAGACAACGCTTAGAAGATTAACTACTTAAAGAACTCTCTTAATAAAGAGTTGCTTAAGTATTAAGCAGGCTACTAGCCTAGTAAGAATAAGAAGTACAATAGCTTTATATAAAGAATAAGAGTTACGTAGGAAAACCTAATAGCGATAGAATAACTATTGTCTAAATAACAAAATTTCACGTTACCCTTCCTTAGCAAGACTTAAGCTACATCTAAAGAGATAGACTAGACCTCTACTTTAGGCGCAACTAGGCCACGTACAATAAAAGAATACTAGGGGTCCTATGCTAAAATTAAAAGACGCTATTAAGAGAGACGTTATCTCTACTATAGTAGATAAGGACACTATTGCAAAGACTATAACGCTCCTCTTACTACTTATACGCATAAACAAGGAAACTATACTGAGGTGGCTACTATAGCACCTATAGAGGATGACTTAGATGAGGGAAAAGAAGAGCTCTAACTAAAAAGCGCTAGTTAGTGTAAGGGGCTGCGCTCCGGGGAGCAATCGCGAGGTATACAAGAGGTTGTATTCGATAGAGAGCTATAGAGTCTACTTGCGTGGTGTTTATTTACTTGTCGGAGAAAGGTTGCACCGAGTGTCTGAGCGCGTCGTCTGGGCGCCGCTCAGGCCTCGCACAGATGCCGGGTTGCAGAGTAAGACCTGGCGTCTGCTGCTTGACCGAGATTCCATCGAGGAGCTATCCAAAGGGCGTTCAGCCCGTTACAAGTTTTTACTAAAAGTATTATTTAAAAGTAGTAAAAGAGGTACTCTAAATTTATATTTTAAGGTCTACTTTATATATAACTATAAAAAGTTTTGACTATATTTAAAAGCCTAAGACTATATAAAAGAAAAAACGACTAACTTTCTAAGTTAAAAA
>NW_007360025.1:2319210-2322224 GCF_000359705.1 Exserohilum turcica Et28A | reverse complement strand
CTCGTCTTCTGCCCCTGCAGGCAGGTCTTGTTCTCTTCTCGAGAGCGCGTCGGCTCTCACATTCTGCTTGCCTGGCCGATACAGCAGCTCTAGGTTGTACCTACCAAGTAGAAGCGACCATCTCACCTGGCGCTCGTTCAGCATGCGAGGTTTCATGAAGTACTCCAAGTTCTTGTGATCCGTAATCACCTTGAACTTCTCAACTAAACGCAGCTTGGAATCCCATTCCTCAAGGCATCGTACTACCGCGAGCAACTCCTTGTTGTGGATCTCGTAGTTGCACTCGTGCGCGCTATTCTTCCGCGAGAAGAACGCGCAAGGCCGTAAGACTCCATCATCGTCGTACTGTGATAGCACCCCGCCCACCGCGTAGCCGCTCGAATCGCACTCGAGCACTGTCTCCCGATCTGGGTTGAACGCCGCCAGCGTGGGCTCTGTAACGAAGATCTCCTTTAGCTTCTCAAAGGCTAACTGCTCTTCAGATCCCCATTAGAAGGGGACGTCACCTGTAAGCCTAGTAAGGGGTGCGGCTAGCTGCGCGAAGTTCTTAATGAACCTTTGGTAGAAGTTCGCGAACCCTAAGAACGATCTTACTCCCTTTACTGTCTTCAGTGCCTCCCACTCGCGGATTGCGGCTACCTTGGCTAGATCTATGCTTATCCCTTTACCTGCTTCGATAATGAACCCAAGGTACTTAGTTGTCTTGACTTCAAACTCGCACTTCTTGACGTCCACCTGTAGCCCTGCGGCTTGCAGCTTGCTAAGCACTTTTCGGACGTGCTCTTGGTGCTGGCGCAGATCGCCATCGGTGTAGATTAGTACGTCGTCTAGGTATGCTAAGCAGAAGTCATCTAGGTGTTCTCTCAAGGTCTAGTTAATGTATCGTTGAAAAGTACTTAGGGAGTTCGCCATGCCAAAGGGGGTAACTAGCCACTCAAACAGTCCGAATCTTGTTTGGAAGGCTGTCTTCTACTTATCGCCTAGTGCGACATAGATCTTGTGGAAGGCTGCAATAACGTCTAACTTTGTGAACTATTTGGCCTTGCTTAAGCTGTTAAGTGTCTCTTGGATGAGGGGTAGCGGGTACTAGTCCTTCTTAGTAATTGCGTTCAGAGCTCGATAATCGATGCACAGTTGGAGCCCTCCTCTAGGTTTCTTGGCGAACAATACTAGCGCTGCAGCTAGCGAGCTGCTTACGCGGATAAATCCCTTCTTAAGAAGCGATGTAAGTTCCTTTCTAAGGACTAGGAGCTCTCCGCGCGACATGCTATAGAGAGGTCCCCACGGTGGCTGAGCATCCTTTAGCTCTAGCTTAATCTTGTGGTCCACCCCTGGCCCTCGGTGCGGTGGAAGCTTCTCTGCTTGCTTCGGGTTGAAGAGCTCATAGAACTCCTAGTACTGTGTTAGTAGCAGCGCTCGTACATCTACGGGCTTCTTTGGTTGTAGCGCCTTGTCGATGTCTACAATCGACGCGGCGAAGATCTAAACGCTATTTAGAGCGTTCTTATGCCTACGAACTAAGGCCATAAACGCTGCGGCGTTGACTTAGCTAACTCCTCCTCGTAGGCGTCCTTTAGTTAACCTTACTCAAATGCCCTTTAAGTAGATAAAAATACTCTTCTTAGTAGGAGATACTGATACGTCCTAGTGGTCTATCCATCCCCTGCTAAGGTACACGTCCTTACTAGAGGACAAGTCCATTACGTATGCATAAGCAGTCTCTTTGTACCCATGCATCTTGAACGAGAATTAGGCAACCTCGCTAATCTCTAACAGCTTGCCGTTCACTCCCTCAATTATCTGAGAGAGGATCTAAAAGCGCTCTAGACGGTGGCGGTAAGCGAATCTCTTGCTAATTAGTGCATAGCATAGGCATCTGCAGTCTATAAGCGCGACAGCGTTTGCTACGTTGTTCACGATAAGATCTATGGTGATTGGTGGGGGACGCATATGCTTCTGCTAAAACTGATTCCATTCGCTACGTGTCTGCCGATCCATCTTCAGAGGCTCTGGGCCGAGACTCTGGCCCAGAGCTACTCTTTTTCCGAGTCGCTATCGTCTGGGCATTCGATCTGTTTCTGGCGTCTCTGCCCTTCGCTTGGGGGAACGGCTCTCTTAACCCGAGTGGTGTTCAGACAGTTTCTAGCGATGTGGCCCAGTTCGCCGCAGCTGTAGCAGTCTAGTGGGGACCGCCTTGGTCTATCCTTCGTTTCCCGTGCCCGATTGGCCTTCGAGGGCTCCCAGTCCATCGCTTCTGGACTAGCATCTCGCTGAGCGACCTTCAGGGGAGCTTGCGCATGACTGTAGGCCGCGTTCCTTCGATTCCTCCCGTGCAACTGGATCTGGTATAGGTCATCGGAAAGCTCGATTGCCTTGTCCATATATTCCTTCAGACTTCCGTTCTTTAGAGTATGGAGCATCAGCTTTTAGAGCTCTTCTCTAAGTCCCTTACTAAACATCTCACAAGCTACTGCTAGGCTAAACTGCTGTTGGGACTCTACGCGAAGCTGGTTGAACTCCGAGACATAGTCGCGTATTAGTCGTCGTCCTTGCTTTAAGTGCCGAAGCTTGTTTAGCGCACGCTGCTACTAGTGCACGTCTTAGAAGTGAGTATCCATGTGCTCCTATAGGCCGGCCGTAGTTCGTTCCTTATTCTTAAGCACCTAGGGAAGAAGGACCTGATTTGCTTTGCCCTTCGTTCGACTGAGCACGTATCGGACCTTTGCGTCCTCCGTTGGGAACATGGCGTAGTCGTACTCTAGCTTCCCTTTGCACTCAAATTTCTAACCTAGGTAGTTATCACGTGTCCCATCAAAACGCTCTAGGTCGGGAAACTTATTCTTGCGGGCTGCTGGCTTGGCGACTGTTGTTAGTGGTGGTGGAGGAGTGTCGACTCTTGGGGATGACTCCGAACGTCCTTCGGCTTGGTTCCTCTCAAGTGCCTCTAGGCGACTAGCTATTGGGCTGAGCAGCTGCATCATCTGCTCCATTACTTGGGCCACGGCGTTCTGATT
>NW_007360025.1:2309296-2312308 GCF_000359705.1 Exserohilum turcica Et28A | reverse complement strand
TTTTGTTGTTGTTTTTAGTTTTTTTTTTAGTATATATATCTAAGGTTGTTCTTGATTACTAGCTACTACTATTGCGTAGGAGCTAGGGGGCTGAGCTTGAGGTAGGGTGGTGGGGTATTTGGTTTTTCAAGGCGTCTAACTTTCTCTCTTAGTTCTTTAGAGACGTTAGATAGAGAGGAGATTTGGTCTTCTAGAATTATAGAGTTTTTCTTGTTTACTCTACCATTCTCTATAAAGTCTCTAAAGACTTCTACAAGGTCTAGTAAACTAGTTTACCTAGTAGGGTTGTTTTTAGCTAGGTTAGCTGCTTGGATTACTAGGTTTCTAGCAATATCTAAGGCCTCCTCAATAGAGGTTGCCTTTAGTGTTTTCCCTACTGTAGGGTATCTTGGCACTGCTCCAATAAATGGAGAAAAATTACTCCTTGTCCTAGTATGGGTAGGCCTAGGCGGTTCTTCTGGTTGCCTGTTAGGGCAAGGCGTAGAGGCCTCCTCAGCCATCTCGATTTCTGGATTATTATCCATTAGTCGTTTGCTTGTGCCTCTAAGGTCCTTTGAGGCTAGTCTTTTTTTGTTATTTTTATTGTTTTGATATGTCTATGTTTCTTGCTAAATTTAAGCTTTAATAAGCTCCTGCGTTCCTATTAGCCCCTCTAGTCTTAGCATTAGAGCCTAAGCTCTGTGAGAAAATTCTCACAGGCGTGAGAAAACGAAGGAAGGCCTCCTTCTTCTCCCTACTGCGCGCTAGCGCCTTAGCTGCAGGTGTTGAAAGTGCTGTTAGTCGATTCCTCGTGGTCGGTTCTCCTAGATAGCGTGCTTTCCTAGCGGTTTCCAGAAAACTCGAAGTTGGTGTTTGTCTAAGTTCTATTGTACGTAGTGTTCAGACAGCTTCTACTTGTGAGTAAAGTATTCTAAGTTCTTGTAGTCTGTAATAACTTCAAACTCTTGTACGCCACGGAGTTTAGCGTCCTATTCCTTTAAGTAGTAGATTACTACTAGCAGTTCCTTATTGTAGATGGGGTAATTAGCTTCTTGTGTAAGCAGTTTCCTAGAGAGATAAGCTACTATATAGAGCGTGCCCTTATCATCTTCTTATAGGAGTACAGCTCCTAATGCTTAACTAGAAGAATTACATTCTACTACTATACGGCGTTTAGAGTTAAATGCGACAAGTACTTTGTCTAAAAGGAATGCTTCTTTAAAAGCTGCGAAACTCTCTTCTTAAGTAGCGCCCTATTAAAACTTAGTGTCTTTCTTAGTAAGTTGTATAAGAGGGTCTACTAAACGTAAGAAGTAAGAAATAAACCTTTAGTAAAAGTTAGCAAATCCTAAGAAACCTTGTACGCCTTAGATAGACGTAGGGGGTTCCTATTCTTAGATAGCTTTTGTCTTCTCTAGGTCTATTAAGACACCCTTTCCTGCTTTAAGGATAAACCTTAATTACTTCGTACGTTAGACGTTAAATTCGCACTTATCTAATTTAAGTTATAGTTTTACTACTTATAGTTGTTTAATCACTTATTATACATAGGTGTGGTGTTAAGATAGAGAGCTGTTTATAAGAATTAAGATGTTGTTAATATAAGTAGATATAAAGTTATCTAGTAGGTCCTATAAGATTTAATTAACGTAGCGCTAAAACGTACTTAAAGCATTAGCTAGACTAAAGTGTGTAACTAGCTATTTATACAAGCTAAATCTCGTCTAAAAGGCTATTATCTATTCTTATCCTTTAGTAATCTATATTTTATAAAAGGCAGTAGACACGGCTAGCTTAGTATACTACTTAGCTTATCTAACTTAGTTTAAGGTTTTATAGATTAGAGAAAGAGGGTATTAGTCTTTTCGCGTAATAGCGTTAAGCGCATAGTAGTTAATATAGAACCTTAGTCCTCCTCTAGGCTTCTATATAAAGAGGACTAGCGATATTATAGAAGAGGTGCTTATATAGATAAAACCCTTATGAAGTAGGTGTAGGAGTGTCTTCCTTAGGACTAGTAGTTTGTCTCTAGACATGCTATAGAGCGGTCTATACGGGATCTCTGGTAGCTTGCCATCTTAAGGAATTAATTTAATTTTGTAGTCTACGTCTAGGCCTTAGTAGGGTAGTAACTCTGCTCCCCCTTTTAGCAAGAAAAGCTGCGCGTGGTCCTTAAGGTAGGTAGGGAGGGCTTTCTTTACTTTGTCTATTATAAGTTCTGCTTTTAGATAGAGAGCTTTCTTAATATCTTTTAGACTAGCTGCGAATACCTGCACTACCTTCTGTCTTCTGTTTCTTCGTATGTGTAGTTAGAAAGCAGCAGTAGTAATAGCAGCACAGTCTATCTGCGTGGGCGTGGTGCTCTCCCTACTTTATATAGAGAATCCGTAGCGTCGTAGGAGTAGGTGGTGTTCAGCAGTGTATAGTACTCTGTCTATCTCTTCTAACTAGGTCTTTCCAAGGATCATGTCGAACTCGTACGTAGACGAGATAATATACGCTACTACTTTTCGTTTTACCCCTCCTATATTAAGTACAAACTGTATTACTCCTTGTATAGGACTTATCTTTTTATCTACTATTGCTAAGAGGGTGGATAAGATTATGTAACGCGGTAGGTTTAGTTGTTATACAAGCTTATCACACACAACTAAATATATGCAACACCTATTGTCAGATAACTGATAGAATCCGGGTGTGATCGAGCACCCGGATTCTGTGACTCGGGCCAATTAGAGCCGAGTGCCAAGAATTATACCTAGGCGAGGCTGATACTCAGCCGCGTACCTGAGACAGAAAAGCAATGGTAATAGCACTCATAAGGCTGCGCGCGTGCACGCAGCTAGAGCGCAGAACAACTCAATACACTCAGTTTCTATACTTAAGTTTACAAAAAAACACCAACTTCGAGTTTTCTGGAAACCGCTAGGAAAGCACGCTATCTAGGAGAACCGACCACGAGGAATCGACTAACAGCACTTTTAACACCTGCAGCTAAGGCGCTAGCGCGCAGTAGGAGAAGAAGGAGGCCTT
>NW_007360025.1:2305361-2306700 GCF_000359705.1 Exserohilum turcica Et28A | reverse complement strand
GACTACTAGAGCTATCCTTTGATGGCCAAGTAGAAGATCTACAGGAGGTAAACACTGGTACGCCCCAAGGCAGCCCCGCGTTCTCCAATTCTATTTTTGATCTACACAAAACCACTATTTCAGTCAATTACAACAAACGGAAATATCTACTCCTCTTCTTATATAGACGACCTACAGATATCAGTATCTACAACATCTATTAAGAAAAACGTAAAATTACTAGAAAAAGAGACCTAAAAACTCTTTAACCTAGCAGAGGAGCTAGCAATTAAATTCGACAGCTTAAAGACTGAACTAGTAAATTGGACTAGATCAAAAAAGGATCAAGATTCTCTCACACTACCCACCTAGGAGACGTTTCAACCAAAACAGCAAATTAGATGGCTAGGCATCTACTTTGACAAAGCCCTTAAGTTCAAGGATCACTGCTTTATTAGAAATCAACAGGCAAGCTAAGCCTTTACTCGGCTAAGCAGACTAGCAAATAGCAATAAAGGCCTATCACCTAGAGCCTTTAGACAATTATACCTTGCCTGCATCACTAGCGTAGCAGACTATAGTTGTTAGATCTTCTGGAAACAACAACAGCTAGCTCTTAAACAAAGGCAACTACTACAAAATAGAGCGTGTAGGAAGATTCTAGGCACATTTAAGACCTCCCCAACTATACCTAGTGAGGTAGAGGCCTGCCTCTACCCACCTAGAGTAAGGTTAAACAACGCTCTTCGACAATACGCCTTTAGAGCTCAAAAACTAGCCCCAAATCACCCAATTAATATTGCTATAACTAGCAATAAAGGGGAACAACTAGATCAGATCACTAGATCTATCTCCACAGTCCTTGCTAGAAACACTAAGGAGATACAACATTACGCCTTTACACCTTAGAACTCAAATATCCCATACAAGGTCTATATATCTAAAGAGCCTAAAGATATAGAAGCAAAGAACTACAAGGAACAACTAGTAGATAACAGCCTCCTATCTATCTATTCTAATGCCTTAGCTACAAAGCAAGGCAAAGGTGTAGAAGCAGGGGTTGCATTCTATCTAGGAACAACATAAATAGCCTAAGAACAATATACTATAGAAAATAACCAACTAGTTTACAACGGTGAACTAGAAGGTATTACCCTAGGGCTAGAAAAAGCAATAGAGCTAGTAGAGAACTGTTTAGATATAAAAGTCTATGCAGATAATTAAGCTGCTCTACTTAGGTTAAAGACTGCTTCTGATAATCTAGGCCAAGAATGGCAAATTAGATGTATAAAGGCAACAAAGAAACTAGAGGAGATAGGTATACGCCCTAGCCTTTACTGGGTACCAGGCCGACCAAGAC
>NW_007360025.1:2300546-2304340 GCF_000359705.1 Exserohilum turcica Et28A | reverse complement strand
AGCCTCACCTTCATCTAGTTAAAACCCCTCCTAAACATCGTAGCTAGAAACAACCTACTTAGATACTTGTAGGCCTAAAAACCCTACACGTCTTATATAGCCCTTCGGGCTGAAAAAGGACGTTAAACTAAAATAATAATAATAATAATAATAATAATAATAATAATAATAATAATAATAATAATAGAACTTAGAGATTGCTCGCTTCCTAAACATAAAGTTACGCTATTGTCTAGGCAAGGATAACATAAGAGCAGACGCGCTATCTCGCTAAGATTAAGATATACTTAAGGACGTAGAGGATAAGTATACCTCCTCTTGTAAATTTACAATGCTAGTCCTAGCTTATACGCTAGACTACGTCCTAGCACTGCCTATATAGACTTAAGAAACCTCCTTAGTGTTAGAAACACTACCTTAACCCCTAGACCTTCTAGCTTTAGTACGAGAACATTAGGTATAGGCAGCGCAGGATGACACTATCTACTAAGAAGTACTAGCCGCCATACAAGAAGGAAGACGATCGCTCTCTAGCACGCGTAAGGTTGCTATCTCGCTAAGTAACTATACAATTAACCAAGAAGAACGACTCTAATAGCGTAGACGTGTGTGGGTACTAGACTTTAAACTATTACGCATAGGAGTTATTTAAGTAGCTTACTTATCTCTCCTAACTAGACATCTTAGACAAGAAAAGACCTATTAGATTGTTGCACGAGAATAGTACTAGCCTCGCATGAGCGATGACATACGACGCTTTGTACAGAACTACGAGCTATGCCGCAAAAGCACTCCCTGGCGGGATGGAAAGTTTAGTTACTTAAAGCCTCTACCTATGCCTAGTCGTATGTGGCAGCACCTTATAGTTAATTTTATTATAGGCCTTCCTAACTCTCTTAGAAACACGAACTTAATAGTAGTAAAGGACTAATTAGGGAAAGGCGTTGTACTAGTCCCTATGAACAAGATTAAGATAATAGACGTTGCTTAGGCTTTTGTACGAGAAGTCTACCGCCACTATAGCTTTCTATAGTCTATCACGTCTAACTGCAGCCCCTAGTTCGCAAGCTAACTATAGGAAAACATCTGCAAGCTACTAAATATTTAGCGGAATCTCTCTATAGCTTACCACCCACAAACAGACAAGACAACAGAATAAGCTAATAGCGACATAGAAGTAGTTGTATAATTCTTTTGCAACTACAACTAAGACAATTAGGCTTAGCTTTGCCCTCTTCTAGAACTTATGCTTAACTCTTGTACAAACGCCTCTATAGGTGTATCCCCCTTCTTTCTCTACTATAGTTACTATAATACCCTGTTTCCCTAAAAAGAAGCTATCTTAGATAACTAAAAAGCGAGCGTAGTAGCTAAAGAGATAGTACGTATAATTAGTAATGTAGTAAACTAGGTAGTTTTAGTAATGTCATACGCCAAATAAGAGCAAGAGAAGCAGGTAAACAAATCTCGCAAACTATCGCCTGCTTACAAAGTAGGAGACTAGGTCTAGCTAGACTTACGCAACATACAAACAGCCTAGATAAGTAAAAAGCTAGACTAGAAAAGTAGAAAGTACTAAGTCGCCTACGTACGGGACCCCTACTAGGTAGAACTTACGGTGCCCTAGGAGACAAAATCCTTCTACGTAGACAAGCTAAGGCTAGCATCTAACGACCTCTTACTATTATAACAAATAAACAATAGTAGCCCTACAGCTATCTTTGTATTAGAAGATAGAGAAGAAGAAGAAGACTATTTAGAATAGCTCGTACAAGGTATTACAGACAAACGAATGCGAAACGAAGAACTATAATATCTCGTCATTTGGATAGGCTACCTAGAGGGAAGTTAGGAACTAGCTATAGCACTTAAAGATATAAAGGCCCTAGACAAATAGCTCGCCTAAACTTCCTTTATACAAAAACCTAACAGCTAGCTATAAAATAGCTAGAGGGGAAAGCTACTTAATAAGTAACGGAGACCTAGCGCTACCCCTAGAGGCTAAACAATCCCTTTTAGTGCCTAGAAGACGACGCTTAGCTGGCGTATGGACGGACGAACTATCCCCTCCTTCTGCCAAACAACGGGCGCTATAGTCCTGCTAGATGCAATTGCTACACGCACCCCCCCACTCTCTATAGATAGAGACATAACTAGCAAAGGCTGTGAACTCCTTCGCCCTATCTAAAACTAGCGCATAGTTATTGCAAAATGTAGCATTAAAGGCGCCACGCGAATAGACAAGGAAGGCCTTAAGGTATAAGGGTTAGCCACCCAAGATTTAATAGGCATAGAGCGTCGTATAGGCGACAATAGGCGAATAACCGCTAAGGCTAGGACTAAAGGTAGCATCGTAGGGCAATAGCCCCCTTAGATAGTAGAATATGTTGAAGACCTAGCAAAGCTTAGGCTACACTAGTTAGCTAATTTAGACGTATAATAAGGAAGTGACACTTATAAGAGTAGTAGTAAATACTTAGCAAATCTCTTTAGCAACCCGCACGTTAAAAATGTACTAGACTTAGTAGTTGTTAAGGTTAACTTGTCTAACAATAATAGGCGCTATAGCCTAGATGGCACCTAGCGTTGTACGAGTAAGCAACTAATAAGTAATATTAAAGATCTAAGTAGTTGCTTGCTTAATAATGTTATTAACTCTACTATTCGTGCAGAACCGTAAGGCGTTAACTTAGCTATTAGCCTATATCCCACAATTAGCTATTGTATGAGAAGACTTAAGAAAGTAACTATAATAAGAGAAAAGTTAAAGCTAAAGGGATAGAGGAAACAAGTAGTAGGTAGGGGAAGAAGAGTATTTATGCTCGCTGGACAGCGTTTGCTATATAGCACCGTTGCCTAACTTTCTCTTACTTTTACTATTTGCCTTTACCTTAACTATACAAGACGCTAAACATGTGATAGCAAACAGACAGAGAGAAAGGAAAAGAAGACTAAAGAATACGCACGTAATATTAGATAAGGTGAAGAAGGGGAGTATTGTAAAGGGCTACGCTAGAGAGGTATGACCTACAGGTCACATAGTAGTGAATTACATAACTTTAGTCACGTAACTAAATAACGTAGTTAGCTACGTACAAATAAGCTTAAGTAAGGAGGAAGACTAAAGG
The DNA here is from genome assembly GCF_000359705.1 of Exserohilum turcica Et28A. NCBI lineage: Eukaryota > Fungi > Ascomycota > Dothideomycetes > Pleosporales > Pleosporaceae > Exserohilum > Exserohilum turcicum. Next base: position 2,301,212 of record NW_007360025.1, on the reverse strand, counting down.
TCTAAGCGTTCGTACGAGTAACAACTATAAAAGGAGGGCCCTTTAGATAGTTCTTTTCTATATCTTTCTTCTTCTGTACAATAGGTGAATGCATACTTGTAAGGGGCTCGACCCCGGAGGGTAGTCTTAAGCTCGGGAGCACGATCGGACAGGCCAAGGTAACAAGATTGTATTCGATAGAGAGCTAAGCTCTCGGCTACGTAGCTATCTATATACAATGCTGGTTGCTAGGGTAACAATCAGGCCGGGCAGGTGGAGTAAACGAGGTCGTAGACGAGTATGGGAGGCGAAGGGCGTTCAGCCCGTTACAGAGACGTGTCCTAACTGTCTGCTCTTATAGCTTATAGCTCCACAGCGCGCACGCTGCACGTCTTAAAACTTGCTGTAATTAGTTTCTTGTAAGGGATTTGTATATATTTAACAAAAATTACACCTATTCTAGAAAACTTGACGTTGGTGCGAACTGACTCGCTTATCTATCACGTTATAAGAATTTTCTTACAGAGCTTAGGCTCTAATGCTAAGACTAGAGGGGCTAATAGGAACGCAGGAGCTTATTAAACCTTAAATTTAGTAAATAACATAGACATAACTATTAAAATAATAAAAATAATAAAAAAAGAACTAAGACCTTAAAGGACCTTAGAGGCACAAGTAAACAACTAA
>NW_007360025.1:2287487-2300148 GCF_000359705.1 Exserohilum turcica Et28A | reverse complement strand
CGACTGTCGGAGACCGCGATGCAGCGTTGTGACGCGGGAGATATCTGGCCACGAGGAAGCCTTTGCTTCAAACGATAGCCGCTCGAATCGCGCAAGGTAGGCGATTAGCGACTCATCGTCCTTCTGGCGGATCTGGGAAAAACACTGGATTGCCTCTTGTTACTCACGTGGATTGTGGCAGAGGCGCTGGAAAAACGAAAAAATCTGTTCTAGGTCCCAATCTAAAAGCTCTTCAGACTGTTCGCGGAGGTGGAGGATAGACGCCTGTTGAGGCTGCTCAAGACAATCCCATACGTAATCGAAGGCATCAGCTCCTGTGAGCTGGTCGGATCGGAGTTTAGCTCGGATAGACGGTAACCATGTGCGCAGCGTGTGCGGTTTGCCGTCGAACTTGGGCGGGTCTGGTAGGCGCACTCGGACTCGCGTCTGAGCGTCGTTCGGGTGCTGGCGGGACTGAAGCTGGAGCTGGAGCTGGGCGACGCTGTCGCGCAGGGAGGTAATCTCTGATCGCTGGTTCTGGAGCTCTTGCTGGAGCTGCTGTACGAGCAGCAGAAGAGCGTTCTGGTTCTGGCTGGGGCTGGACATAGTTCTGGTGGATAGTAAAAAATTTTCTGGCGAGGGCTAGACGCTTGTCTGATCTCCTCTTAGCTAGCTGGTGATCGAATACAAAATGTAAGGGGCTCGACCCCGGAGGGTAGTCTTAAGCTCGGGAGCACGATCGGACAGGCCAAGGTAACAAGATTGTATTCGATGGAGAGCTAAGCTCTCGGCTACGTAGCTATCTATATACAATGCTGGTTGCTAGGGTAACAATCGGGCCGGGCAGGTGGAGTAAACGAGGTCGTAGACGAGTATGGGAGGCGAAGGGCGTTTAGCCCGTTACAATACTCGTTAGTTAGGCCTCTCTCGCCCATAACAATAAGAATCAAACTGAAAATAAAATTACTTAGCAGTTTGAGCGTTTAAAGATACTAAAGCTTTAGCTACTACGAGCTAAGTAATAAATTGCGTATTTTATTTATTTTATTCATTTATATACCTAGTAGGTAATAGGAGCCCAATTCAGTTTATTAATCTTTATTATAAGCGATACTATGTCCCTTTCGCGATCTACGAGAAAATCAAAAAATTTTAAATATAGCTTATATTCTGTCTTAGAAATAGTAGCTAAGGATTTTATAATTAACTTAAAAATACTAAATATCTTGAGTCTTTTTATCAATAGCTATTGAGGCTAGCTAATATTAAGATAAAAATAATAGATATAAACTATTCTTCCATACTAAAGAAGTAATTAAACTTTAGCTCTAGGCTTAGAGCGGTTTACTACTTGAAACTTTCGCTATAATAAGGTAAAAGAATTACTAAGTAGCTACTTTAATAGAGATAATAGATAAAGTAAAGAAAGAGTAGTTAACTATATATAATAGAGAGTGTCAAGAAAGAGTTCTATAAAAAGCTATAAAATAAGAAAAGTAATATATAGATGCGTATATGATTGAGATTATATAAGGGTAAGTAGCTACTTCTATAGAGAATATATATTATAGATATTGTTAAGGATTAGGGTACGCCTACTTCTATAGTAGTTTAGACTAAGATATGACTCCTATAAATATAGGAAAGAACTATACTTAAATATTCTCTGTAGTAATATAATACCTTTTAGCACATTATAGTTCTCGAATAACTAGAGATTATACTATGATAATTGTATTACTTGCTTTATTACTTTACTGCTTTAAGATATACTTTTAACTAGGCTCTTATATAGACTTGAATAAAAGTAGTATACTTATACTTTGTAAATAAAGTAAAAAAATGCTTTAGCTACTAAAGGACTGTAGACAATAGTTTAGTAACTATGATAAGAAATTACTAACTTTTAAGCTATTATCTTTACTTAGATACTATTATAATAACTGTATAGTATAGCTTAACAAAAAGCTTTTTTTATCAAGACTACTATTTTTAAGTAATAAGACTTGATTCAGAGCCTAACGAATGATAATTAAATATAATCTAAAATTAGATAAAGTATTTGTTATTATAGTAGAGAACTAGTTTACTGTTATTCAAGTAAACTTACGTATAAAAGTAGAATATAAAATAGCCTTATACCATAAAATAGAAAAGACTAAGAAGTATTTCAACATGGTAGTATTCTTAGAAGACTTAACTTTTTACTATCAAAATAAGTATAGTAAAAAAAAGCTTAAGTAGCTTTGAACTAGCTTAAGTAAGAAAAAGGTAGATTTTTTTAAATTTCCTTTTATACTCTATATAAGCTTTAACTAAACGTAAAAGAAATATATGAAATAATAAAGAATTGTACCAAAGCTATAGAGCACATTCACTCTTTTATAAAGTAAATAACGTTAAACTGTAGTACAACTTACATTAACTTTAAAGTAGTATTTTATACTTATTAATTCATTATAGTTAGTAGACTTAGAAATAGTAGTAATTAAATAATATAGCTTAATACATTCTTAGCTAAATGATATACTAAAAGTTAACTAAAGTAAACATACTAAAATTACTTCATTAGTAAAAATAAACGATAATTAAGCTTAAAAGATACAAAAAAGCCTTAGTAAAGAAAAGCTATAAAGTAAAAAAGAGTTAACTAGATCTTGAATAGGATTTTCTAATAGTGCTAGGAAAAAAGTCCTTATATACGCTAGAGGCGCTCTGGTCATTAAGTAAAAGAATATTCAAGTATAGTTTACTTATAGGTGCTAGTAATACAGGATATAAAAATAGATAATATAACGTACCCCACGGCTTCGCGAGCCACACGGGTTCGCGAGCCACTTTTGCCAAGCCCTCACTAAAACTAGTACATTATGTCCTAAAACAGCCTAACTTTAGCTAATATAGTGCAATAACTTATAAAATGCTATTTAGAGACTACTTCTGCTACATTCTTACAAGTTCGCGCGTTATGCCTAGTCCTATTGCACTGTCCACACCGCCGTTAAGACGGTTCACCCACTTTAGCGCGCTTCTGCTTCTTTAACTTCTTCCTATCACTACGCACCCTAAAGTCCTAGAGAGCAGTTAAGCGCGCCCTATCTTTAACTATTAAGGTCCCCTCCGCCTAAACCCGCTTTCTTTTATGCGATTTTCGTCGCGTTGCGGCCTCATTTGCTGCTTTAAGCTTAGCAATCTCTTTTTGCGCTAACACTAGCTTATGCGCGATAATCGCTACCCCCTTTGAGACCTTTTCAAAGGCCTCTATAATAAACGTTGGCGAACTATTTGTATGCCTCTAAATCCTCTGCTTTACTAGCGTCAATTGCGACCCTAATTCTAGGATATTGCTAGGCGTTTACGACACCTAGGGCTAGTTGTCGATAGGTAGGGGTGATAGAGTGCGTAGCTTGATATTAAGCGTTGATATAACCTATTCTAGGTTAAATAGGACTAATCTAGCGCCTTAAAACCCTCTTTGGACATTGCTAGCTGTAAATAAGGCGTTAGAAGCCCGCTTAAAGCAAGATAGGAACTCTTGTTTAGTGATGTGGCTAATCTAGCTGCGCATAAGCGATTCGACTTGGCGCCCATAGGCCTGCTTTAAAGGGGCAAAATAGCCCACATTAAGAGGCTGCAAGAGGTAGGACGAGTGCGGAGGCATGCAAATAGTGATAATACCCTGATCTTTGCAGTACTTTTGGAAATCTAGCGAGTTATGGCTCTTATGGCCGTTAATAATAAGTAGGCGGTAGATATTAACCTTCTTTGTCTTTGTATGCTTATTAAAGTGCTTTAGCTACGCAAGACTAAGCTTATTAGTCGTCTAGCCGTTCTTAGAGACTCTAATAACCTAGTTCTGGGGTATATCGCCGTCCTTATACTAGCTTAAGAGGTGGTGGCGCGCCTTGAGTATGATGAAGGGCGGAATCGTCCACCCGGTCGCATTGATGCCCTGGATGACTGTTGCCCACTCTCTATTGCTAGGCTGGATAGTCTTTAGTCGTCCACGTCTCTCTAAAGCTGTAACAACAACTTTAGGGGCAATCTAGCCTATTATAAAGCTAGTCTTGTTAAAGTTATACATGTTATTGTCTATAATACCATACTTGGCTTTTATGCGGGCTACTAGTTTAAACTAGGCCTAGATAGTCTTAAGATTCTTATAGAGGGCTCTCTTATAGTCGTACTTGCGATTAAAACGCGTTATAAGCTTAGATCGACGTTTAACAATGGTACTAGGCTAGTTTTAGCTAACTTAGTCTAGATTACGCTTAGCGCGCAAGGAATTAGTTATATTAGCTACGTCTGCGAGCTAAGGGGGAAATCTACGCGTAACTAGCTTAAGTATATGCTTAATAATTACGTCCTCTTTAAACTTAGTTAGATTTCTTATTTTTAGCTAGCAATCTGCCTGTAAAGGTCGTCTGTCGCGTCTTTAGCTTAGTGTTGTTTGATCTACGTTATAGATAGCTGCAGCGCGTTGTAGAGAGAGAGTCGTATCTTATTTAAGAGCTTAAAGAGCAAGCTATATCTAACATTCACTAAAGGGCTGTAACTACTATTGTTGTTGCGACATTAGGGTAGGGTAGTAGTTTTGGTGAGGGCTTGGCAAAAGTGGCTCGCGAACCCGTGTGGCTCGCGAAGCCGTGGGGTACGTTAATTGATAACTTAGAAACCTAAAGGCGTTTACTTAAAATAGTAGGTACAAATATGAATATTATCATAATAGCAACGTATATAGTATATACAATAAAACTATTTAATATAAATAGAAAAAAACTAAACTATTTTTTATTTCTATATGTTTTAATGATAGTATATGTTAAGAGTATAGATCAAGTGGAAGTAATATAAGACTTCTGGTATTGATCTTCTTGTTGGTTAGTTTTCGCAGATAGAGCGGCAGTGTGCAAGAGAACGGTTACTTTAGGCAAGTAGAATAACTCTCTATATTGTACTTGTACTTAAAACCTAAGTTAAACACATTAAGCTATAAGGGCTTAATGCCTAATGCTATATACTTGTATAGTCCTAGTGTCCTAGTAGTCCTAGTAGTAACGAGGGGTTGTAGGACTACGGGGATCGGTAGGACTAGTCACGTGGTCCTAGTGAGTCCTAGTGCATAAAGCATGCCAAGGCTAAGTAGGATCTATAGGACTTATCACGTGATTCCTTTTCTTGCTATATTCCCGCCGTCTCTTAGATTACCCGTAAAACAAATCTAACGGCGAAATGTCCTCTATATTCTAAGGCTAGTCGTAACACTATCCTCCTCCTCTTATAACTCGTCCTTAAGGCAATGTGTAGCCTAGGTTTTTAGGAGAGGTATGTTGCTGCGATTTCGTAGTTGTTATAATTAAAGTGTTTATAGAAGTAGGTTAGTGTTAGGAAAGGTAGGTTGTTGTAAACAAGGGGTTGCTATTAACGTGGCGTTCGTGCAAGCGCCGTCCTCCTAGGAGCTAAGGGTTTCTAGGAGCGTTTCGTTCTTAGGAGCGGTAGGTTTCTAGGAACGCTTAGTTTCTAAGAACGCTTGGTTTCTAGGAACGCTTAGGGATAGATACTTCCGTCTATAACGGGTTTAGTCTAACAAGCACCGCGTCCTAAGGGTGTGGTGTTTGTTACGCTAACTTAATTAGGGTTTAGCGTAGTAGCGCGCTATAACTAGGCTTGCCCCACGTTATCTAGGTGCGTATTGTGTTCCTGATAAGTTCTCTTCCACTTTCTTGTTCCGCTTAGTTCCGTTATCGTCTTGCCAACCGCATTAAGTCTACTAGGGTTCTTGCTATAGTTTCTTGTTCTTGTTGTTTAAGAAAGCAGTTACCCTATAAGATGTCTTCTCTTAACTAAAAGTGTACGAACTATGTTCGTGCGAACTATACGAGTTGTAAACTAGAGAATTAACTGTTACCTAATTTTTTAAAAATTAATAAGGAAATGTCTCGTCTAGAGTGGTTAGAAGATAAGGAAGAGGCTTGTCTTTGTGTTAAGGAGGATATGGCCAAGGCGGCCTTATCGCGTGCGCAGCAGGCGCGGGAGAAGCTTTCGCGGCTTTAAAAACAAAAGAAATTATTACGTCGTAAGGAGCAGGAGATGTTTAATTATAGTTTAGCTATAGTTAAGAAGTTAGAGGCCCTTAAGAAGTTAGAGGAGTTTAACTCTAAGGTTGCGTTAGTGAACCTAGAGGCTTCTTTAGGCGCGGCTACTGTGGATTAGTCTTTTCTATAGGATGTTGGTGATACTATGCTAGGCGCTAGCAGCAGTTCGTAAGGTTTGTTTCTTGTTCCTATGTATTCTCGCTGTCTAGATATCCTAACTACTTAATTAGGTAATTATCTTGTTGTTTTTGTTTTAGTGTGCAATAATTTTTTTAACTTTAAACTTGTCTTCTTTCTTAGGTTTATAATAGAATGTTTTCTATAGCAGCGTTTTAGGGTCTACTAGTTCTAATAGGCGTATGTGGAATTTTAGGTGTATCTTCGCGTTAGCTAGCAGGTTAAGTGTATATGTAACTAGTCTGTTTTGTTTTAAAATTAAAAATAGCCTAACCTTAACGTTGTCTAGTCCCTTGCTAGGTCGTTTTGTGCGAAGGTTTTTTGTAAGTAGATATACTTTATCCCCCTTCTTTAGCTAAGGTACTATTTTTCTTTTTTTATTCTAATAGGAAATGCTTTAGCGTTAAGCCTATTTAAGTAATTCTCTTAGTTCTTTATAGATTATCTTAAGTTGTTCAGCTGTTGCAATAGCTACTTCTGTCTTTAGACTTGGATATGTTGTAGTAAAGAGGTTTGGATGTCGTCCGTGGTTGGCGTAAAATAGTGTTTTGCCTGTTGCTTCTAATATTTTATTGTTGTATGCTATCTATGCTATAGGTAGTAGTTATACCTAATTATCTTGCTAATAATTAACGTAAATCCTAAGATATGTCTTTATTATTTAGTTTGTTTGTTCCGTTTGTCCGTTAGTTTGTGGATAGTAAGCTGTCAATAGCTTCCTCTTAGTTCTGATTGCTGCGAGTAGTGTTGTCCAAAAGTTAGATGTGAATAGCTTGTCTCTATCGCTAATAATTAACTTTAGTATTCCGTGGTGTTAGGTAATTCTGTTGTGGATAGTGTGTGCTAGGTCCACTGCTGTGTAGTCGTTCCTAAATAGGATATACTCTGCTTGTTTTGTGAAGCGATCCACTACAACAAGTATTGCGTTGTAGGTAACCTTAGTTGTTAGATCCTTTAATGCTAGTAATCCTATAACAAAGTCTATAGAGATGTCTGCCTACGGTTCTTGTGGTAGCTCCAAAGCTTGCATTTCTCTGTATGGTGCATGCGTGCTATGCTTGTTCTTTTAGCATTCTGCGCATTTAGTGATGTATGCTATAACTTTGTCTTTTATTCCTTTAAATCAGTAGTTGCGCTGAATTAGTTCTATAGTCCTAGTAATTCCTAGATGTCCGTGTACGGGATTATTGTAGTGTTCTTTAATAATAGTGTTTTATACTTCTTTAGGTACATTATTCCTAATTTTTATAATAATATTAAGTTCATATACGGGTTCTAGGGATCTGTCTCTATTAGTCTTAAGTATAGGTTTGTTAACTATTGTCTTAGTTCCTGCGATGTCGTGTTGTTAGCTAAGAGCGTTAGCTCTTCTATTTTCTTTTCTTAGTGTGTAGACAATTTTGAACTTATATTGTCCTAATAGTTTAGCCTATCTAGTCTGTCTTTGGTTAAGTACCTTTGTTGTTGTGAAGTGTACTAGGTTCTTATAGTCTGTATAGATCGTGAGTTCTAAACAGCTTTCTGCGTATACTCTCTAGTGCTGCAGACATGCTACAATAGCTAGTAATTCCTTGTCATGTACATCGTATTGTTCTTCTAGTCCTAAGAACTTCCTTAAGTAGTATGCCACTAGGTGCCACTTGTCGCTAATAAGTATGCTCGCACAGCCTCCTAGGGCTAGATCTAATGCGTTGGTTTCGATCTTTATTAGTACGCCTGGTGTAAATATTCTAAGACATAGTAGTGTGACACATGCTGTCTTGAGCTTGTTAAAGGCTTCGTCTGCTTCTTTGCTCCACACGAATAGCGTATCTTTCCGCGTAAGTTGTGTTATTAGTATCGCGATCTTTAAGAAGTCCTAGATAAATTGTTAGTTAAAGTTTACAAATCCTAAGAATAATTAGATTTCTATGACTGTGGTTAGTGTTAGCTAGTCTTTAATAACTTAAATCTTCTCTTAGCTCATTTGTACTCCATTAACTTCTACTATGTAGCCCAAAAAGTCAACCTTAGTCTTATAGAATTCACACTTCTTTAGCTTAAGTCTAAGGTTGTGTTCGTCTAGAGCCTTAAGTACTTTTGTTACATGTTTGATGTGATCCTTCTCATCTTCTAAATAGATAAGGATGTCGTCTAGGTAGGCGATAACAAATATGTCTAGGTATAGCCTAAGTATATTGTTAATAAGTTCCTAGAATGTCGCTAGGGCGTTTGTAAGCCTAAATAGTATAACTATATACTTGTAATATCCATATCAAGTTTAGAATACTATTTTCTATTCTTTACCTTCCTTTATTCTAATAAGGTAGTATCTATCTTAGAGATTTAGCGCCGTGAAGATCTTCGCTCAAGATAATTAATCCCTAAGCTTAGTGATGTTAGGTAGTAGGTATTAATTCTTTACTGTAATGTCGTTAAGTCGTCTATAATTGACACATAGTCGATCTATACTATCTTTCTTTAGTACAAATATAGTTAGGTATCCTACTAGTGACTTTAATAGTCGTATGTATCCCTTAGCTAGACTCTTGTTAATGTACTCTCTTAGTACCTTAAGCTCTCTTTTTAATAGTTAGTATATAGGCCTGAAAGTTAGTGTCTTTCCTTCCTGTAGGACTATCTCATAGTCCTAGGGTTTGTGTTCTAGTAACGCGGTCTTGTCTACCACTTCCTGAAATAGATGTTCGTAGCCTTTATACTATTTAGGGAACTTTAGAGTTACGCTATTCTCCCTTCCTCTCACTTCGTGATCTATTGGCCTGGTTTTAGTATCTACAGAGTGTGGCTTCCTATCCTAGGAACTACCTTTCAAGTACGCTCTCTTCTCGGCGTTATTGCATTGTATGGCAATGTTACTCTCATCTACTATCAAACTCTGCTAATGCGTAGGCTAGCTTGCGGGTGCGTCCATTCTGCAGCACTTAAATTAAAACACCTTCAACTTCTAGTTGATCTATAGGTTGTGTTTTCTAAGCTATAGGAGTCCTAAAATAATGTCGTGGGTAGCTAGTCTAATAACGTCTAGGTTAATCTCCTCCTTATGCTCCTAGATGCTAAGTGTCACTTGTCTAACCTCGTGTGTGATTTCGCTTTTGTTTAGCATTAGTTTACTATTAGCTACGTGTAGTAGGTAAGGCTGTTGTTTCTATTATACCGCGAGTCTAGCTTAGGTTACTACGTGCGCTAAAACATAGTTCGCCTGTGATCCTGAATCCACTAGTGCCTGCATCTGTGTTCTGTTAAGCTTTGTCTTAAGCTTTATCAATTCTAAGGGTTCTAGTACGTTAATTTCCCTAGAGGGGCCTTATTGCCCTAGCGCTGGCCTAAAAAAGACTTTTACTATTAGTATCTGTAGTAGTCTTTTACAATTGCATACTTGTCGCATTTGTTGCTAAGGCATGTGTACTATTAGTCTTCCCTGTATTCTATTAAGGGGCCGTCTAGGTACTACACTTCGTGTGTGGTTTGCATCTAAATAATGTTTTGGCAGTCCGTTCTGCTAGGAAAGTGCATTTTCTCACGCTTGTCCCACAAATGTGATGGGCAGCTGTTATCCTTGCAGTCGTACTATAGCCACTTGCACTTGGGCATGCCCATGGCGTGCTTTAGGCTCCATCCAGCTCCTCTCTTGTCTAAGTAGTGAGTGGGGCAGTAGTCGTGCGTGCACGCAGTCCATGATAGGCTGGTGTGGTTCTTGTTCCTTGCGTCATACTAGTACTATACAGGTTCGCAGGAGTTGTTCCGTCCTTGCGTTCCTTATACTCGCGTTACCCCTTAGGGTGTAAGTCCCTATTCTAACCTTTTAATGTTAGCCGTGATGTGTGCGTATGTAGGTAGGCGCTGTGTCGTTTAGATTTAGTAGTAGTCGATGTCCAACCGTAGGTGCCATAGTCGACGATACATATCAAGCAGCGTTGTGTTGTTGTTTTTCTTATAGGCCTAGTTAGGTTGTCCGAGAAGTGTAGTTAGCGTATTAATCTATTTTCCTACTTCTCCGTGGTCGTCTCGTGGGTGGGTCTCTAGTGGATCTAGTATGGTGCTGTCTTGCCTCTTTACATAGGGCGTTGATGGTCTATTTACTTCCTAGAATCGTGCCATCTTTTCGTGTTTCGTTGCGAGGGGTTGTTCTTCCTCGTTAGGCGTCTCGTATTCCTTGTCGCTAACTAGCTTAGCTTTAGATGTGTTCTTAGACCTGGTTAAGGTTATGTCTTCTAATCTACTAATGACTTCTATGTCGTTTAGGTGATACTTGATTTCTAGTTAGGTAATAACGTTCTATAATTCGTTGTCGTCTAACTCCAACTTCCTGCGTAGGACGTTAAGCTGTCGCTTAACCTTATTCTTGCTCATGCAATTGCGTGCTATGTGGCCTTCCTTACCACATGCGTAGTAGTTAATCTTTTTCTTCTTGTCGTCTTTGTCTTTCTTGTAGTGCAGCTTGCTAGGTCCCTTTTCGTAGTTAATGTTGTTAAGGTGCATAGGTTCATACCCATTAGTTGCATATGCACTAGGTGTCCTAGGCTAATAGCTCCTTTGTCGCCCCTAGTTGGGCTAGGAACGTTAGTAGTGTTGTTGTTAAGGCCAATCGTTCCTATTGTTGTTGTTGCGCGTTTCTTAATTAAACAGTTATTCTTCTAATGTAAGCTTGTAAAGCTTATTATTAAGTTAGATACACACCAACGTCAAGTTTTCTAGAATAGGTGTAATTTTTGTTAAATATATACAAATCCCTTACAAGAAACTAATTACAGCAAGTTTGAAGACGTGCAGCGTGCGCGCTGTGGAGCTATAAGCTATAAGAGCAGATAGTTAAGACACGTCTCACACTTAAAACAAAAACACACAGACCACTCTGCTTAGTAATAAGGGAACCCTAGCAACAGAATGCCACCAGAAAGCGATACTATCGAAGCCCAAGTGCTAGAACAGAGACAAGAGAGCCTAGGCCCAGAGGCTCAGATCGACAGGGAAATGGACAGAGAGGACCCCTACCCAGCCACTCCTACCCAGCAACCAGCCAGCCAAGAGAGCGTCTTTGAAATCCCAATCCTACCACCAAAAAAGCGCCAAGCCAACTTCTCGCCAGAGGCTGCCTATAGAGGCAGAAACCCCTTCTAGAACTCCTCTACCCCAAAACCAACTGCCAAGAACTCGGAGCAGGCCATCTACTAGGTGAGAGACCTGATTCTCCAAGCGTCAACTATGGCTGAATCTCATGTGGCCCAAGATAAGCTCCTAGAGTTACTAGACGTCTTCAGAGACTACACCAAGAAAGGCAGAGTAGTAAACTAGTTTGCCAACAAACTGTCCGCCAAACTCGCCTATCACTCAGCTACTCTTGCAAACGCCTCCCAACAGGCAACAAAAACACTAAAGAAGGCCATAACTGCAGCTATAATAGTAGCTCCTACTCCTTCCTAACTAACTCAAAAGCCCTAGGCCTTATACGCTACAATCGCAGCTAAGAACACAACAAGCCAGCCCTGGATAACAGTACAGTCAAGGAAGAAAGCCAACCTAAAGAAGCCAGCCGCTCACTACTAGATGCTTCTAACGCTAGAAGAAGGCCAGTTAACTAGCCCGCTAATAGTCAGGAATAAAATCAATCAAGCTTTCTAGAAGGCAGGCATAACAGCCCCTGTTGTTAAAGAGGTGTCAGTTAGCAGAAAGAACAACCTGATTATCACAACAACTGAATGATACTCTAGCGAATTTCTACTACAGCAAATTAACACCTAGCAAAACCAACTCCAAGTCAAAAAGGCCCAACTAATTGAAGCCTGGACTAAGGTAGTAGTCCATGGAGTGCCAACAACGTTCGAAGGAGCCGAATCGCTCCAGGTCCTCCACAACGAGATCCCAACCTACAACAAAGGACAAACTATTGTTGGCAACCCCTACTGGTTAACAAAGAACTAGAAGAGCAAGCAGACTAGCTCTATAGTAGTTGCCTTTAAGACAGAAGAGGAAGCTAAGAAGATAGATAGTAGGATCACAATCCTAGGCCAGTCTCTCCGAACCGAGAAATACAGGTCCACGCCACCTACAACGCAGTGCTCCAACTGCCAAGCCTTTGGCCACAACGCAAGCAGGTGCCGAAACCAAGCAGCATGCCAGCTGTGCGCAGAAAGCCACACAACTGCTCAGCACAACTGCTCAAGCTGCAGCATGAAAGGAAAGCCATGCAGACACACTCTCCCCAAGTGCTACAACTGCAAAAAGCCCCACTTCGCTAGTAGCAAAGACTGCGAGATCTTTCTAGCTATAACAAAGAGAGACCCTCAGCAGCCATCTCTATGTTAGAGAACATTAAGATTCTACAAGTGAACCTAAACAAGAGCCTACACGCTACAGAGTCAACACTACAACTAGCAGTCGAGCTTAAAGTTGATATTATTGCAGTCCAAGAG
>NW_007360025.1:2271502-2283765 GCF_000359705.1 Exserohilum turcica Et28A | reverse complement strand
TCACCTTCTCCTATACTGCTGGCACTACAACACAGAAAGGCAAGACGCTAAAAGCAACTCTTCGCGAGAACTACCTAACAATCCAACTACTCCTCCACACTAGCAAAGGCAGAGAGGCGACTTTAGCTTTTATTGCTAAAACTAGAGTAGGGACTAGAGGCTGGCATCTAGGCCAAGAACAAGATAACTAAAAATAAGCGAGAACAGAGAGACACTACCTAAAACCAATAATAACTAACAAACTTTCTTAAGTTACTTTCCTTAGCCCTAAAAGAGCTCGCTAGAAGACAGCCCTGCTGTCTAACATCTCTTCCTGTTTACTAAACTGCTCTTTAGCAACTGGAGTCCGCTTTAAGCGCAGCTAGAAGCGACTAAACCGCAGCACAATAGCAGTACTATACAGAGAACACTCTCACTTTAAACAAATTGTACCTAGAACGGCCTCTGGCCAAAGTCTTACATAGTCACTGACTGCAGATAGACTCTAATGGAATAATAATAATAATAATAATAATAATACAGACTTATAGAGGTGCGCAGGTTTAATAGGGTGCGGCGCTCGCTTGCCTGCGGCGCTCGCTTGCCACATACGTTAGATGGAAATATATATTACTACTTGCTTAATACTCCACTAGAGAATCTCGTGATAATAGCTTTTGTATGGGGCTCTATAGCCTCATCTTTGGTGGAGAACTAATTTTGGTGGGGTGTTGCATCCGCTGAACAGTTGCAAGCACTGACCACCTATAGTACAACCCTTTTATTACTACTATATTATAGAGTATTAAGTCTTTTATACCCTTTTTAGAAACTTTATCAAAAGCTATTTTTATAACTTATTGCCTCATACTTAGAATAAAAAAACCTTTTATACTTACTTCTACCATATATTATATATTAGCTAGTTTAAATGTGCCTAATATAAGTAACTTAATACTACTTATAAGGTTTAGAGCTACTTTCTTTTTAAAGTTTATAGTTAAAAAGATAATTAGCTATGAAGTTTATAATATTATATATTCTAAAAGGTTTCTTAACTTCTAATAATATTTCCAATAAGCTTCAAGTTAAAATGTACTACTACTATTTCCTTTAAAAATAAACTATGAAAGTCACTTTAACGTGGTTCATAAGCGAGTTAGTTACCCAAGCGAGTCAGTCACTTCCTACTAGCGCGTTAACGTTAATACTGCAACGCGTTATGTCTTAATAATATAACTATTGATTAACTCATCCTGAATTAGATCTTTAACAAACTTTTTTTAATATCTAGTTATTGTAAGAGGCTACGCCTACGTATGTACAGCTTAGCTTCTAAGCGAGTATGTCTATACGACTACCTGGACTTCAAGAAGCTTGAAGTCTTGTTACTGCCTTTTTGGCTATGGATGGCGTAAGTAGTCGTACGCTCGGCCCGTTGGGCCCGCCCATTACAGTTATAACGTATTTAAAGCTAAAGACATGCTACCTTTATTTATAATATGCCTTAAAGTATAATATATAATTAATAGGCTAGAAAGCGCCTTTAACGCAACTATAAACTAAATTTAAAGCGGTTAAATAAGTTAGAAAAGGAGGCTATTATTAGACGTATTTTTAAAGAGTGTACGCGTAGATTTACTGTTACGAACCTGAGGGAGGAAGGCACAGCGGTTAAGTTAAAAGGAACGACGACAGCCAGTCAACCCCGCCCTTTGTAGAGCAAGGAAGGATCACGTGACCTCCTCGGACCTCTATGCGCGAGGAAGAGTCTTGGCAGACTCCTCGTGCATAAGCCACAGAGGAAAGCTCCTCGTGCATCAGCCACCGAGCAATCCTTGGACTCCTCTGACCGAGGGCTACGAGCACCATAGGTATATAGCATAGGCAATGTAGCCCTTATGGCTCATTGTGTTCAACTTAAGTTACGAGTACAAGTACAATACAAGAGTTACTTGCAGAGACACTATTCATACCACCCTGTTGCTTCATCCGCGAAAACCAACCTCAAGAGTCTAACACTAGAAGTCTTATATTACTTCTACTCAGATCCTACTCTTAACACTTTAAACACCCTTAAGATAAGCGACATTGTTATGAACACCCCTAACGCTTCCCTCAACGGAGGATCATCCACTCGTGGTAACAAGCCCGACTTGTACCATGGAGATCGCAACAAGCTCGAAGCTTGGATCCTCTAGGTTGACTAGTTTTTCTATCTACAAGGAGATAGAATCGAGGATAACGACAAAGTTGTCCTGGCAACCACCTATCTCCGAGGTGACGCAGAAAAATGGGCCAATCCCATTCTCCAACGATACATGGACGATTCCATTACGGACGCCGACAATACCGCCTTAGTGGAAGACTAGGACGCTTTTAAAGTCAAACTCCGACAGAACTTCTCACCTTTTAAGGAATCGGTAGTCGCGGAACAACGAATTCAGACCCTATAACAAACAGGACCAGCCGCCGACTACACGACGAAGTTCTAGCAACACGCTACTAGAATTGACTAGGACGACAAAGCACTCATGCGCATGTACCGACAAGGCCTCAAACCAACGGTGCGCAGAGAACTCATGAGAAGTGGAGCCAACATCGACACGCTAGCAGAACTCATGGAAGAAGCCATTAGAGTTGACAATGACTTGTACGAATTAGCGCTAGAAGAACAACTATTCAATCAGGGAACGCAACGACAAGACAAGAATGATCGGCCTCGACAACAGCAATACCGACGTTCACCCCCTAACACGGGAAGGCAGCGCAGCTACACGCCAACTACCCCAGGATCCTACTAAGGATATGGTGCCCAGCCAATGCACCTCGACAACCTCAATAAGGGACATGGATTTAGACGCGCTAAGCCTAACGAAGGACCTAAGAGTCAGTACAACAAGGATAAAAAGAAAATCACTTGTTACGCCTGTGGCAAGGAAGGCCACATAGCACAAGACTGTTGAAGTAAGAACAAGGTCACTCGACAGCTAAACGTTATTCGAAAAGACTCCGGCCTCGACAACGGCGAGTCTTGGAACGTTATTACCTTAGCTTAAGTCCTGTGATGATTTCTTCATCTAGTAGATGGTATTTAACTTAAGGACGTAATGCTTACCACCGCTAAAAGTAGCGAAGAAGAAAAGAACCCGCTCAGCGATAAAGAATACGAGACGCCAGCAGAGGAACAGGAGTTTCCCGCGGCACCTACGAAGCATGAAAAGATGGCCAGGTTCAAGGAGAAGAACCGACCCGCTACGCCAAAGCCCGCAGAGCTTGAATCAACCCAAGAAGAACCCCGATGGGATCTAGTACAACAAACAACTCCACCTAGCACGCCGCAATGGGCGCAGAAGGCACAAGAAGCATGGCGACAATCACAAAAGGAATACTAAGCCACCAGACAACAACAAGATAATAACAACTAGTATTGGTATAACGCACGCAATGCGCACCACGCTTAACTTTCATAGACAGCATGCCTTGCCACCTACTGCCCAGCTCATTACTCAGACAAACAAGGAGCAGGATGGAACCCTAAGACTATTCGAGGATACCCTAAATGCAAATATCACTAGTTCAAATGCGTAGACGACAAATGCCCAAAACATCTATGGGACAAGAGGGAGAAGAAGCACTTCCCAGGCCACGACGACCCACAGGAGGTCATACAGATGCAGACAACCTACCGGACGGAGTACGTGGATGACCACACGTACGCCTGTCAGCGACAGGACTGGCAGACATGCCTCAGCGACGACTGCGACACTCATGTCTTGGCCAAAGAATATCACGGATTCCCAGTAAAGTCTTTTTTAGGCCAGCGCCACAAAGGTAGGGCCACTCTAGGGAGATCAATGCAGTAAATCCCCTAGGATTAATAAAGCTTACAGTAAAGCTCAACGGAAAACGGATGCAGGCACTAGTGGACTCAGGATCATAGGCGAACTACATTTCAGCGCACGCAGTTAGGAAAGCTAGACTTACCTAACTACAGAAACAACAGCTATACCTACTACACGTTGCCAACGGCGAATTGATGCCAAACTCAGAAGTAATAAGAAACGAGGTTAGACAAGTGACACTCAGCATCTAAGAGCATGAGGAGAAGATAGACCTAGACGTCCTTAGACTAGCTACCTATGACATCATTTTAGGACTCCCATGGCTACGAGAACACAACCCGCGGATCGACTAGAAGTCGAAGGTGTTCCAATTTGAGTGCTGCGGAACGGACGCAACCGCAAGCCAGCCTACGCATCGGCAGAGTCTGATAGTAGATGAGAGTAACATTGCCAAGCAGTGCAATATCGCAGAAAAGGAAGCGAACTCGCCAGGTAGTTCCCAGAGCAGGAAGCCAAACTCAGCAGATACCAAAACTAGGCCAACGGACTACGAAGCTAGAGTATAGGAGAACAGCGCAACTCCGGATATCCCTGAACAATATCGAAGATACGAACATCTATTTCAGGAAGTGGTAGACGACCAAGCGTTACCAAAGCATCAACCCTAGGACCATGCGATAGTCCTACAGGAAGGAAAGAAACCGACTTTCGGGCCCATATATCAACTATTGGAAAGAGAGCTTAACGTACTAAGAGAATACATCGACAAGAGTTTAGCCAAGGGATACATACGACCATCGAAGTCACTAGCTGGATATCCAATCATGTTTGTACCAAAGAAAGATGGTACGGATCGACTGTGTGTCGATTATTGGCAACTCAACGACATCACGATCAAGAATCGATACCCGCTACCAAACATTACCGAGCTTAGGGATCGATTGTCTCGAGCAAAGATCTTCACAGCGCTAGATCTCCGAGACGGATACCACCTTATTAGAATCAAGAAAGGTGAAGAATGGAAAACGGCCTTTAGAACACGATACGGACACTATGAATACACCGTTATGCCGTTTGGGCTTACAAACGCCCCAGCCACATTTCAGGAACTCATCAACAACGTACTTAGACCCTATTTGGATATATTCGTTATCGCCTACCTAGATAACATCCTAATCTACTTAGAGAACAAGGAACAACATACTGAACACGTCAAGCAGGTACTACAGGCCCTGGACGAGTACAGCCTTAGACTTAAGCTGAAAAAGTGTGAATTCCACAAGACTAAGGTTAACTTTCTAGGCTACGTAGTAGGGGTCAATGGAGTATAAATGAGTGAAGAAAAGATCGAAGTTATTAAGAACTAGCTAACACCAAAGACAGTCACAGAAATCTAATTATTTCTAGGATTTGTGAACTTCAATAGGCAGTTTATTAAGGATTTCTCTAAAATCGCGATACTGTTAACACGACTAACTAGAAAAGATACCCTATAGAAGTAGGATAACAAAACAGAAGAAGCATTTCAGACACTCAAGAAAGCATGCATAACACCACTATGCTTCAGGATATTTATCCTAGGACTACCAACGAAAATCGAAACAGACGTATTAGACCTCGCACTAGGAGGATGTGCCAGCATACTCATTAACAACAAATAGCACCCCGTCGCATATTATTCAAGAAAGTTCTCAGGACTAGAGGAACGATACGACGTACACGACAAAGAACTACTCGCTATAGTAGCATGCCTACAGCATTAGAGAGTATACGCAGAAAGTTGCTTAGAACTCACGATCTACACAGATCACAAGAACCTAGTACACTTTACCACAACAAAGGTACTCAACCGTAGACAGACTTAATAAGCTAAACTACTAGGACAATATAAGTTTAAGATTGTCTACACCCTAGGAAAAGAAAACGGAAGAGCTAACGCTCTTAGCCGACGACACGACATCGCAGGAACCAAGACGATAGTCAACAGACCAATACTCAGGATCAACAAAGACGGATCAATAGGACCCGCACACGAAATCAACATCATCATAAAAATTGGAAACGACGTACCTAAAGAAGTACAGCAGATCATTATAGAAGAACATCACAACGATCCTGTACACAGACATCCAGGGATCGCCAAAACAATAGAACTAATTCAACGAAACTACTAGTTTAATAGGATGAAGGACAAAGTCGCATCCTACATCGCCAAATGCGAAGACTGCAAAAAGAACAAGCACAGTACTCACGCACCCTACGGAGAAATGCAAGCTCAAGAACTGCCACGAGAACCGTGGGCAGACATCTCCATGGACTTTGTTACAGGCCTACCAGTCTCAAGAGACCCTACGACCAAGGTCGCATACGACGCGATACTAGTTGTAGTGGATAGGTTCACTAAACAAGCAGAGTACATACCATTTAGAAAGGACTACACAGCAGTAGATCTCGCGTACATTATCAACGATAGAATCATCCAACACCACGGAATACTAAGGTCAATAATTAGTGACAGAGACAAGCTCTTCACATCAAACTTCTGGACAACACTACTAGCTGCGATAGGCACGAAACGTAAGCTATCAACAGCGTACCATCCATAGACCGACGGACAAACAGAAAGAACCAACAGAACAATGAAAACATATCTTAGAATCTATGTTAACTACTAACAGGACAATTAGGTACAATTATTACCTATAGCACAAATGACCTACAACAACAAAACATTGGAATTAACAGGAAAAACACTATTCTACGCAAACCACGGAAGACATCCAAATCTCTTTACTAGAACATACCCAAGCTAGAAAACAGAAGCAGCCATAGCCACGGCTGGAGAACTTAAGAAAATACATAAAAAACTCCGAGAAGCACTTAAAAACGCTTAGCAATAGAGCATTTTATATGTTAATAAGAAACAAAAAATAGCACCTTAGCTGAAGAAGGGGGATAGAGTATATCTACTCACGAAGAATCTTTAAACAAAGCGACTAAGCAAAGGACTAGATCACACCAAGGTCGGACTATTTTTGATTCTTGACTAGGAAGGACTAGTAACATACACACTTGATCTACCACTAGATGCGAAGATACACCTAAGATTCTACATTAGTCTATTAGAACTAGCAGACCTTAAAACGCCACTACAAAAAACATTTCACTACAAACCTAAAGAAGAAAACGAATTCGAAGTCAAGAAAATCCTAGCACACCGCGCGACGAACCAAGGAACGGAATACCTAGTTAAATAGTTAGGATACCCAGATAGCGAAAACACATAGGAACTAGAGGACAACCTATCTAATTGCCAACAACTACTTAAAAAATATAAAAAAGAACTTACCATTATAAGAAGAAAACTAGCGCATCGCCAGGATTCGAGGGCGACGCTAGGGCGTCTAAGGACCCCAAAGTACTCCACATAACCGGCGAGAACCCCACCAACGCATCCGCCGCGGGGCAGTCCAAGGACTCCTGCGCATCCACGTTATTACCACTAGCGCGTAAGGAATTTGCCAGACACATAACGTATGTGGCAAGCGAGCGCCGCAGGCAAGCGAGCGCCGCACCCCACCAAACCTGCGCACCTCTCCTATCTCAACGAACAATGGCTTAACGTAGCGCTACTTAATTAGCTTTAAATGAAGCAGATATTTAGCTTGCTATTTCTTCTATTAATCTCTATTAAACACAAAGTAATCGTCACGCTACTGCTGTCTACAACGTGTCTAAACGAACAATCCGCCGCCGACGCGCTAGTATACCTGCTCGACGCGATTGCTAGCCTAACTCAAAGAAGCTCACTAAGCTAGAAGAGGAGGTGATAGTTGATCATATACTTGATCTAGATCTACGTGGATTTGCGCCCACGTATGCTGCTGTGCGCGATATGGCTGATAAGCTGCTGGCTGCGCGCGGCGCTAGCTAGGTTAGGCAGAAGTGGCTAGCTAACTTTGTTAAGCGTATAGACAGTCTTATAACGCGTTTTATTTAAGTGTATAATAGGTAGAAAGCTCTATATAAAGATCTAGTCCTAATTAAGAGCTAGTTTAAGCTCATAAAGTAGATGAAGGCTAAGTATAGCATTTATAACAAGAACGTCTATAACTTTAGCAAAGCTAGCTTTAGAATAGGCAAGATTGCAACTTAGCTAGTTATAATACTATTAGAG
The DNA here is from genome assembly GCF_000359705.1 of Exserohilum turcica Et28A. Taxonomy (NCBI): domain Eukaryota; kingdom Fungi; phylum Ascomycota; class Dothideomycetes; order Pleosporales; family Pleosporaceae; genus Exserohilum; species Exserohilum turcicum. The sequence goes on along the minus strand of NW_007360025.1, from coordinate 2,275,764 downwards.
AGAAGAGGCTAGCTAAAGGGAATTAAGCTAGGCAATTATATGTAGGTGACGCTAATCGCAGTGATCAACGCAGCTAGCTAGGCAGTTCTACCATTCCTTATCTTCGCTAGCAAATATTATCTATCCGCCTAGTACAAGGAAGCAGAGATCCCACGCCACTAGGCGATTGTAGTTAGCGACAACGGCTAGACAAATAATAAGCTAGGTGTTGCCTAGCTAAAGCACTTTAATGCTTATATAAAGACTTGCGTTATTAGCACATGTTGTCTAGTTATTCTTAACAGCTATAAGAGCTACTAGTCTCTTAACTTTTAAGAGCTTTACAAAGAAAATAATATCTACACGCTCTATATGCCGCCATATTCCTCTTACCTACTTTAAACTCTTAACGTTAGCTGCTTCTCGCTCTTAAAGCGCGCGTATAGCTGTAAGGTAGAGAGCCTAATACACAACTATATTAACTATACTACTAAGCTTAAGTTTTCTACTAGCGTTTAAGACAGCGTTTAATTAATCCTTCGCGCTAGCTAATATCCGCTTAGCCTTTTAAGGCGCAGGCCTAATTCTTCTCTAGCTAGACGCTGTAATGGGCGGGCCCAACGGGCCGAGCGTACGACTACTTACGCCATCCATAGCCAAAAAGGCAGTAACAAGACTTCAAGCTTCTTGAAGTCCAGGTAGTCGTATAGATATACTCGATCACACACACTTTAGGCGTAGCCTCTTACAGACGCTATTCTATCAAAGCTAGACATAAAGCTGCGCACGCCTACTACTCTAGTAGCTGCTATTACAGAGGCTCTCTAGCAGGCTCGTACCCTAAGTAACGCACGCGAGTTTAAAGCTTAATTAACGCTAATACGTGATCAGGTTTAGTAGCATAAGAGCTCTTCGCTGGTGTTAATTATTGCAGCAATTAACTAGCTTAAGAAAGGGGCTAAGATGATAATACTCTTAGCTAAGCTAATATGCGATTAGATTACTAGCCTTAAGAGGGCTAATAAAGTAGTAACAAAGCGTAGGTAGCATAAAAGAAAGCAGATATAGAAGTAATAAGTGCTAATAAAGGGAGCTAGAGAGGATCTACTCGCTTAGCGCAAGGCTAATTAGCAGATTGCTTATAAAGAGCGTCAGGGAGGAGAGCGATCAGGTGTCAGCCGCCAGGCTCTAGCGCGCTGTAGTAGGTGCAGAGAGACTGGCCATAACTCACGTACATGCAAGAAAGATAGTCTAGATAGTAATTAATCTATTGCGTTAATATCTACTAAAACTAATATAATATAGTGGAGCTATACGCTTATAGAATTGCGCAAAGTTAGTGAGGTGACCAACTCGCTTGTCTAACCGACTCGCTTATCTATCACGTTACTTCTATTTTTAAGGTAGTTTAGTTATTATACTAATGATACGCCTTTACTTACTCTAAATAAATTAAGTAAACGGTTTTTTGGTTAGGTTTTAGTTCTTCTTTTTATAGCCAAACCCACTTCCATCACTACTTGAATTGTATTACTATTTTTTTTCTTTTTACTATTAGTATATATTAGCTATTTTATCTACTAAAGAGTTAAACGTAGCCCTTTATGCTTTGCTATCTATAGAGGTGTAGTGTAGAACTATAATGTCTTCATAGTAGATATAATAGAACTAAAATCTTTTCTCTTTCTATTAGTACTATAACAAAAAAGAGAGAGTAAACTATAAGTAGTTAGTTCTTTAAGTAAGAGGTTTCTCGAATAAAATATATTATCAATCAATTTTTTCTATGAACTTCACTACTAATTTGTCTTTTTTTTTAAAAGTAAGTAGTGCTTAGTTACGATAAGAGTTATAGTAATCCTGTGCTTTAATATAATAGTAGTTATATTCAAGCCTAACTTAGTGAATATTTCTTTTATACTATTGAAGTTATCAAGCTTGTAATTGTATTCTTGTCTTATTTTATAATTTCTATAGTTTATATTCTTATAATTTTGAAGCTTAATGTAGTTCATAAGTAAGTCGCTAACCAAAATAAGTCGTTAATGCCCCACTAGACTATTAACTTTATCACTATAACGCGTGATATCTTAATAACATAACTATCTATTAACATATTCTAAATCTAAGTTTTAACTTACTTTTTTTAACGTCTAGTTATAACGTGTTTAAAGTGTCAACTATGCTACTACTATCTATAACATCTTAAAAAAACTCTATCTAACTAACGCGCTAAAAAGCGCCCTTAACGTAATTATAAGCTAAAATTAAAGCGTCTAGATAAGCTAAAAGAGAAGCTTGTAGTCTAGCTTATTCTTAAAGAGTTTATATAAGGATTTACGCCTATAAAGCTGAACATGTAAGTAATACCTAATAAACTATTAAAAAAGCATAGTAGTAACCCTATTAGTAAAAACTAGGTTAATAACTTTATTCAGTAGACGCTTAAGCTCTATACGCGCCAGAGCTATTCTTATAATTACTAGTAAGCCGCCTATAAGGATCTAGTAGCTATCTAGCGCTAGTTTGACTTAGTTTAGAAAATAAGGTAAAAGTAGGGTATTATAAATAATAACATCTAGAGCCTTAATAAGACTAGCTTCATGATAGAAACATTTTATTATAGTTAGTTATGATACTATTAGAAGAATATGAGAAAAAAAAGTGAATATAGCTAGGCAACTATAAGTAAGTTACTATAATCTAACGCGTAGGCGTATTAGGTTACTAATTACTACCCTTTGTTATCTTTGTAAGTAAGGTGCTTATTAACCTCTAGTTTAAGAATTTGCCTACTAACTAGGTTCTTAAAGTTAGTCCTAATAGCTAGATAAATAATTAGCTTAGTTTTGCCCAGTTATAGCACTTTATTACCTATAGAAAAAGCTCTACTATAGGTAAGTATTAACTACTTATTATTAATAGCTATAAGAGCTACTACTCTATCAATTTTTAAGATCTTTGTAAGGAGAAGAATATTATGCTTCTCTACATCCCTGCGCACTTGTCTTAGCTACTATAGCCCTTCCATTTTACTCACCTCTTGCTATTAAAGCATAAGTATAGCAACACTATTTTAGGCTTAGCATGAAACCGCACCTACTATATTAGTAAAAAGACCTTCCTACTAGCCTTTAAGACTACTTTCAAGCAGTCTATTATAAACGAGAATAACTAAGCTAGCTTTAGAGGCGCTATTCTAGTCCTATACAACCTATACGCTATACTATCTAAGCTTCATATAGTAGTATAGACACGTGTATAATTACTATAATAAGTAGCCACCTAGTAGGCGCAGACTCTACGTAACGCGCGCAAAGTTAAGTCTTAAATTTGTCTTATTCAAGAGAGCGTAAGAAAACGCTTTAGGTCTTCTACTAATTTACTTACTAAGTAGATCGCGTAGCTAAGTAAGGGGGCCTAGTAGATACTATATGAGATAAAGCTTATAATAGAGGAAATAGGTACGCTTTAAATAGCTTCTAATAAGTTAAATAAGCGTAAAAGCTATAAGTAGCAATTTATATAAATAGAAAAGACTTTTACTATAGGCATACTATAAGAAGTATTAGCTAAGTAAGTGGGTAGTAGTTATAGTGACAGTAAGAGTGCGTTAAAGAGGGCATAAGGAGAGCAGTAGTGCGGGCGTTATAAGTAAACTAGATATAACGCTTATACTTATATAGTTAAATTAGATAATGTGAATAATAGTAGTAATTCTAATCATTGATATAGTGTATTATAGATGTTTCTTAACTACAATAAAAAACTGTAATAACGTGTTAATGTAGATATAGTAGTGGGGCGTTAGCGAGTTGCTTAGGTTAGCGACTCACTTGTGAACCACGTTATATAATTTATATATATCATTAACGTATTCCACCACCGAGAGTGCCACCCCACCGAGTGTGCCACTTTTTCTTGGCATCGCGAACATCACATATGAAAACTTGAATTACTCTACACTAGCTATAGATGCTTCGTACGACTCACTTGCATCTAACATAGAATCTTCTTCTACATCTTTTTGGCACGTACGGGCGTTATGGCCCACTCTCCCACAGATTCCACAGTGCCGTTGACCTGGCTGGGCCTTTTCTTGACTACCCCCACCACGCGCTTTCTTTGATATTATACGACTAGTAGAAGCACTTTCAGCTGCCTGCGATGCTCCTGCACCAAATTCTAGTGTCCCGCCTGTCTGAATCCGCTTTCTTTTACGCCCTCGGCGCTTTGTTACCTCTGCTAGTTGCTCTTCAAGCTCTCGTACGCGGGGCCTTCAT
>NW_007360025.1:2262080-2270267 GCF_000359705.1 Exserohilum turcica Et28A | reverse complement strand
TCACGTTCTGTTGTTGAGGCATTGTCTTTCGTACGTGAAGTTCGCGATGCCAAGAAAAAGTGGCACTCTCGGTGGGGTGGCACTCTCGGTGGTGGAATACGTTACTCATAAAGGCTATAAAACAATAAGTAGTTGCTTTACTATTTAGTTCTTGGATAGATAAACTAGGTTCTCTACTGCAAACTAGACTTCTAAAAACTCTAATCTTATCTATATTAGGTATTTATTTATATATCAAATAAGAAGAAGTTTCGAATTATACAGAACTAATCAAGGTTTTATTATAATATAGTACCTTGTTACATTAGCCTTACACTATATATAGAGGAGTAAGTTGTTTAATAATAATAATGCTTTAACTTTATTTAACGTATTCCATCACCAAGCAGGCCAGATTACCAAGTGTGCCACCTTTTCTTAGCATCACGAACTTTACGTACAAAAGATAATGCCCTAACAATAGAATATAATATTAACTTAGCAAAAAGGTAGGCTTACTTTAGCTATTTAGGCCTATCATATAGGCTAGTATAAGAGTATTCAACACGCTGCAGTAGCCTACAATGTTTATTATTAGCAGATCTCTTCGCGGCTTTAAGGAATTACCTTTTAACTTGTTATATAGCTAAATTGCTAGAAGCTGACTAAGTCTGAAAAGCAAACTATTATACAATATATTCTTAACCTAGACTTGTAAGAATTTACCCCCTATCTATGTAAAGTAGTAGATATAGCGGAGAAACTACTACGTGAACGAGATGGCGAGCCTTTAGGTAAATGCTAGGTAGAGCAGTTTATTACTCTTATAGACGCGCTTAGAATAGCCTTTAGTTAAGCAAAGAATAATTAGAGAACTTAAAAAGAGGATCTAGAGATTATTAACGCGTAGTTTAAGCTTATATAAGAAATAGTCAAGAAGTGTAAAGTTTATTTAAATAATATCTATAACTTTAATAAAACTAGCTTTTAGATAGGCGTAATGAGCTTAATATGGGTAGTCATAGGCGGAGAGCGTTGTATAAGGCCTACTCTCACGCAGCTAGGCAATCACGAGTAGGTTATAGTTATCTAGAGCATCTACGCTACAGGATACACTACTCTGCTATTTATTATTTATAAAGGACGCGTCTATATCGCTAACGTGGTTCATAAGCGAGTCGGTCACCCAAGCGAGTCGGTCACTCCCCACTAGCGCGTTGACGTTAACACGTTATTACAGTCTTTAATTACAGTCAATAAACAATTGCAATATACTAAATTAATGGTTAGAATTGCTACTATCACTCACACTATCTATCTCAACTGCGCAGGTACGAGCGTTGTGTCTAGTCTGCTTGCAACGCCCGCACCGCCGATCTCCTCGCACCCTCTTCGACGCACTCTCACCATCACCACGACTGCTACCCGCCTGTTTAGCTAATACTTCTTGTACTTCGCCTACAGTAAGAGTCTCTTCTGTCTGTACGTATCGCTGCTTGCGGTTCTTACGCTTATTTGCTGTGTCTAGAGCCTCTCGAAGAGCAGCTACTTCCTCCCTTATAAGCGTTATCTCATATGCTATTTGCTTAGCCCCTTTACTTAGCTGTACAACCATTTTGTTAAGAGAATTTGCAGAAGACCTAGGGCGGTTTCTTACTCTCTGTCGAATAAGAGTACTTTAAGCCTTAACCTCGCGCGCGTTGCGTGGTGTCTGCGCCTGCTAGGCGGCTGTCCGTCGTGGTGATTGTACTGGCGTCTGCACCACTACATCAAGCTTAGATAGCACAGCCTATGGGTCATGTGGGACTAGATTAGCGCCTCTAAAGCTAGCTTATACATTCTTCTCTGTAATAGACTACTTAAAAGTAGTCTTAAAGGCTAGTAGAAAGGTCTCTATACTGATATAGTAAGTGTAGTTGCGTGCTAAGCTTAAAATAGCGTTGCTATACTTACGCTTTAATAGTAAGAAGTAGGTAACGTTAAGAGGCTATAATAAGTAAGACAAGTGCGTAAGCATATAGGCAAGCATAATATTCTTCTCCTTACCAAGATCTTAGAAATTAAAAAAGTAGTAGCTCTTATAGCTTTTAAATCATAAGTAGTTGATACCCACCTATAGTAGAGCTCTTTGTATAGGTAATAAAGTGCTCTAACTAGGCAAGACTCAGCTAATTATTTATCTAGCTATTAGGACTAACTTTAAAAACCTAGTTAGTAGGCAAATTCTTAAACTAGATGTTAATAAGCACCTTGCTTATGAAGATAATGGAGAGTAGTATTCAGCGACCTAACGCGCCTACGCCTTAGATTATAGTAACCTACTCATAGTTGCCTAGCTGTATTTACTTCTTTTTCTTATATTCTTCTAATGCTATAATCAATAGCTATAATAAAATCTTGTCTATTATAAAGCTAGTCTTAATAAAGTTGTAGATATTGTTCTCTATAATACCCTACTTCAACTTTATTACCTAGACTAAGTTAAACTAGCGCTAAAAAGCTACTAGGTCCTTATAGGCGGCTTGCTGTTAATTATAAGGATAGCTCTAGCGCGTATAGAGCTTAGTAGTCCGCCTAACAAAGTTGTTACCCTAATATTTTCTAATAGGGTTGCTACTACGCTTTTCTAATAGTTTATTAGCTATTACTTAAACTTTAGCCTTTGTAAAGGCACATCCACGCCTAGACTCTTTAAAAATACTTCTAATAACAGCCTCCACTTCAAACTTATTTAGGCGCTTTAGATTTAGTTTATAGTTCCGTTGGGGGCGCTTTCTAGCCTATTAATTAGATATTATACTTTAAGGCACGTTATAGAAAACGGTAGCGCGTCTTCAGCTTTGAACACGTTGTAACTAGATATTAAAAAAAGCAAGTTAAAATCTAATTTAAGATAAGTTAATTAATAGTTATGTTGTTAACACATAACGCGTTGTAGTATTAACGCTAACGCGCTAGTGGGGAGTGACTAACTGGATTAGGTGACTGACTCGCTTATGAACCACGTTATACGTTTTTTTACAGAGAAGTATTTATACAACTATATAGCGTTTGTTCTACTATATTACTACTTAACTTTTTTACTTTTACTATCTACATTTATTTCAACAATATAAGATGCTAAATGTAGCATAGTGAGAAAATAAATTTATTAAAAACTATAATATATACATATAATTTTTGATAAGATAAAGAAACTAAGTATTATATAGGCTACGCTAGGGAGATACAACTGATAAGTTATATGATACTAAATTATATAACTTTAATTCTAGTTATAATCAAACTATATAATATTGATTATATATGAATAAGCTTAAGTACAGGGAAAAACTACAAGGTTTAAGCGTATATATTGAAATAATGGGTAAGAGAAGGCCTCTTAATTAGTTCTTTCTCCTATTTTTGCTTATATATACAATTAGCAAGTATATTTGTATTAGTTAGGCGTCTGTTACTTAGAATACTTATTAGGAAAAGCGTGACTATAGTAGTTATAATATACTTACTTAATAGCTGTAATAAGCGATTCTCTATTTAGAGTTACTTAAGGTAAAAGCTACTATTATACAATATCTAATGTCTCTAATACGCTTATAGTTATAATAAGTAGCTAGTTGATAGAGATACTAAGAAATATCAAAGCTAGCTTAGTAGATAGAAATCAAGATATAAGCCGCTTTACTTATATAAATAGATATATAGATAGAAAAGGTCAAATAATTATACTATTAGTTGATACTATGTACGTAGAGTTACTATTCTACCTTGATAGACAATTACTTATTAAAGTTAATTTAGAGTAATAATAACAACTACTAGTGGTTATATATCATTTATATAAGGTCTCAAAAGATGTTTATAAACTTTAAGCAATTATATTAAGGAATTATTCAAGTCAAACGATAATTATATTATAGTTTTAGAATTCAATAACACCAAAGCTATAGCTACTAACAGCTAAGTGATGAATTATAAACTTTATTTATTCTATTTCTTTATAGCGTACTACACCAGTGAGGCGGCCAAACCAGTGAGCCGGCCACTTTTTCATGGCACTGCGAACACAACAAAGAATATATTATGTCTCTACAACGTAACGCTATGTTATTGTACAAAGAAGGCAGGATTAACCTTACGCTTTAGGCCTTTACTACTAGCTGACTTAAGACCTTACAATATGCTATAGCAGCCTACAGCGTACGATATTAGTAGCTCTTTAATTAGCTTTATAGAATCACTAATCAACTTAATACACGACCTAGAGTCTAGAAGCTTACTATAGCAGAGAAACAGACTATTATACGATATATTCTTAACCTTAACGCGCGAGGATTTGCTCCCTAGCTGTGTAAGGTAGTAGATATTGCTAATTAATTGCTAGCTGCTTATAGTAGAGTACCTATTAGTAAAAACTAGTCTTAGCGCTTTGTTGCTCATATTGAGGAGCTTAAGATAGCTTTTAGTTAGGCAAAGAACTATTAGAGAGCCCTTTAGGAAGACCTAGAGGTTATTAGCCTGTAGTTTAAGCTCGTATAAGATAAAATTAACTAGTTTGGAGTCTATCTAGATAACATCTACAACTTTAATAAGACTAGCTTCTAGATAGGCGTTATTAGCTTAATAAAGGTTGTTACGAGTTTAGAACGTTATATGAGACTAAATCTTATCTAGCTAAGGGACTAGAAGTAGGTAATAGTTATCTAAGGCATCTATCCTGCTAGGTATGCTATCCTACTATTCATTATCTACAAAGGACGCGTCTATATCTCTATATAGTATAAAGAGCAAGATATCTTATACAATTAGAAATTTTTAGTCTTAGAAAATGGCTAGACTAACGATTAGCTTAGTCTTAAGTAGTTGAAGCCCTTTAACGCGTATACAAAGACACGTTAGAAGGGGTTATATAGGCTGCTAATCTTAGATAGGCATAAGAGCCACCTTAATAAGGATTTTGAGGAATACTGCCTTGTACACAAGATTCTTACGCTCTATATACCCTTTTACTTATCGCATATCCTTTAGCTACTTAATATAGTGTGTTTCTTACTATTAAAATTAAAGTACTCTTAACGCGTATAAGACTTAGCACACTAACGCGTCTACTATGTTAACAAAGGAGGCTTCCTTCTAGCCTTTAAATATACGTTTGCTAACGTGTTTACGTATAATAACTATCAGAAGGCCTTTAAGGCTTTAGGACTTATCTCTATGAACGCGTAGGTGGTTATAGATCGCCTTAAGGTGTAGCTTTGTACGCTATTACTAGCACCCCTTCTAGAAACGCCCTAGCAGTTAAGAACACTAAGTAACCTGCTTAAATTTAGATCGCAATTAAGGCTTATCAGGGAATCCTTTGTATAATTACTAATAAGTGCTTAAGAAAGCTTCTTAAAGCTTATTAAAGAAGTAGAAGAGATGCTATATAAGAATATTCTAATTAAAGCTCGCGTATAAGAGCTTAAAGAGCAATTAGTAGAGGTTATAAAGCGCAAAGGTCAAAAGCAAAAGCGGATCTAGCATGGCGGGACACTAGAGTATAGTGTAGCAGCATTAATAGTAGCTAAGAGTGCTTCTGGTGGTTGTACGATAGCAAAGAGAGCGCGTGGTAGTGATAGTTAAGAACTAGCCCAACTAGGTCAACAGCGCTATAGCAACTGTGGTAAGACTAGGCACAACGCTCGTACGTGCTGAAAAGATATAGTAGAAGATTCTAAATCTAATGCAAGTGTCTTTTTAAAAGATTAGTTTATAGTATTAACTAATTGAATTATTTGTATATGGTGTTTGCAGTGCTAAGAAATAGGGGCCGGCTCACTGGTTTGGCCGGCTCACTGGTGTAGTACGTTAGTTGTTATTTCATTTTTAGTTTTCAATATATCACTACTATTACGCTATCAGTTGTTATATTAACTTAATTTCTATACATTTTTTTTTTACTATTTGATAGTCCATACGTAACTAACTAACTAACTCACTAATTAACTAACTAGGTTATATATAAATACTAATTACCTTAGCTATAACATTCTTTCTCTTAATAAGTAGCTGAAGTCTAGCTTTATATTTTCTGTATGGTAGTAGGCCTTCTTAGTAATACTCACTTCTCATTTTATTTATATATTTAGGAAGAAGTTTACTTTGGAAAGAGTTGCTAAAGGTATTTATTACTTACTGTAGAATACTAAGAAGTTTCTTTACAATGAATAGTCACCTATACTAGCTAAAATTAGATATAATAATGATAAGTATAAAGCTTTTATCAATAAAAAAAAAGCTATTGAGCTAAATATCTAAGCCTAAAGGTTTTTTCTACTGAAATATATAGATATAGTATGGTGAATTACTAAGTTAATATACTAGAGAGAGTAAAGAATAAAGTAAAGAAATAGTGGTTTTATATAATATATAGTATTAAAAAAGAGTTTCTCAAAAAGCTATAAAAGGAGAAAATTATTACATGGATGTAAATAGTGTTAAGGTTATAAAGACTAGCTTATAGCTATTTCAATAGTATACTATAGGGTTTTCTAGCTAACAGCGCCATATTAAGTAAAAAGTAGTAAAACTATCAAGTTTCTAAATTTTAAACTCTTATATTCTAAGTAATTAAATCTTTAGTTATATAGTAGTAGTAAGTGATAATGGTAGTAAAGAGGTAATAGTAATAGGTAAAATCTATAAGCTTCTTTCTAAAGTATAAAATATTACTTCTTATATAATATATCTCTTTGACTACTTATACCATTAGCTTTGAAGCCATATTATATTAGTAAGACTTATAAGGTATAAATATCAATATACTATCATAAAGTGTAAGTGCGGTAAAGATTGTTAACAATCTATGTCTACGTAGTATTACTTAGCGTGTTAGTTGCGTTTTATTATAGCTAGTACTTTAAATAGGCTTTTTACACCTGATATTAGTGCGTAAAATCTGATAAAAACATTGATAAAAATCCTGAATCAATACACAAAAGGCTGCGGCTACTAATAAGTCCATCATCTCAAAGCACATTAGATAATTCATTAAAGCTTTTTAGTAGTTCTAAAATACTTATTTTTAATTATATCGCTATGGATATAGACCCTACTAACCTAATCATATATAGAATAAAACGCTAATACGTAGTAAGAATATATCTAAGCTAAATTCCCCCCGTAGTACCAATTAGGAAATCTCTAGAAATAAAATAAAATAGATTAATTTTACTTAAAAGCTATAGGCTTACTTTGTAGCTTTATTATAACGTGTTTCACCAGTAAGCGGGCCACCCCAGTATGTGGGCCACCTCCCCAAACTATTATATCTTTGTAATAGTATTGCGCAACACCACCACAATATTTTTTATTAAGTAGAATAAGATATTATTCTTCAGACGCATTGCTATCCTCTGTATCCTCTAATTCTACTTAACAAGTGCGAGAGTTGTGTCCAATTTAGCTGCAACGCCCGCAGCGCCGTTCACTACGCACCCTCTTCGCAGACGTTGCACCATCATTATAGCTACCACCCTTTGCCTTAGTAATGTAATTAGCTATCTAGCTAACTGTCTAGGACCCTTCTACCTGTACGTAGCGCCTCGTACGAGTTTTTCGCTTTATTACTTTAGTAATTATAGCTTTAAGGCGATTAAGTTTCTTCTATATTAACACTATATTATAAGCTATCTACTAAGCTCCCTTACTTAACTGCTATATCTGCTCCTTAAGAGAACTTGTAGGAGACCCTTGCTAGATTTGCATACGGTTTCGAATAAGCGTAGCCTGCGCCTCCATTTCGCGCGCGTTGCGCGGCGTTTTCGGCTCCTAAGCAGTAGTCTCTTGCGCTAGTGGAGTTGGCGTACGCAGCATGACGTTAAGCTGTGATAAAACAACGTTATAATCGTGCGGTGAAAGTCCAGCACCTTAGAACCCTCTACGGATATTTTCTAGTGTAATAGCCTTATAATAGGCCTTTTTAAACGCTAGTAGGAAGGTTTCTTTGCTAATATAGTAGATGCGATTGCGTGCTAAGACCAAGATAGCATTACTATACGCGCGCTTTAACGGCGAGAAGCAGCCCACATTAAGAGGCTGTAAGAGGTGCGACGAGTGGGGAGGCATACAGAGGAGGATTATCTTCATCTCTTCGCAGAGATCTCGGAAATCCACCGAGCAGTGCTCTCATGGCCGTCAATAATAAGCAGCCTATGCGTCCCTATA
>NW_007360025.1:2246335-2261124 GCF_000359705.1 Exserohilum turcica Et28A | reverse complement strand
CAAAGGTGGGATATCATAGGGAAGTGGCCCACATACTGGGGTGGCCCGCTTACTGGTGAAACACGTTATTTCTATCAATCATAATTTTAGTAACATTCATAGATTTAGCAATAGTGGAATCACTTAATTCTTCTTAATAATTACTACTAGTTAAAATACTATCGTCTTAAGAACTAGTAGAAATATAATTATATGTCTTAAAAATAGATTAAAATATTTACATATTATTAAACTTAAACTTATAAGTTAATACTTGATTGAGGGATATATCAGACGTTTAAAGACTTAAATAATTGTTTAATACTAGTAAATCTAATCACAATATCTCTCAAATTACGGGGTTAACTTATTTCATTAGCATTACCTTACTTGATAGTAGTATATAAAGGGTTTATATTAATTAGAACTGTTTAATATAGCTAGTGTATATAGTAGTGTTAAAATTTACTATAACATGTAGATTATCTTTTTTAGTACTACATTTATTATTACTAAAAGAAGCTGGTACATTTCTTTTGTTTGTTGTATCAAGTCTTTCTATATAGTGAACTTGAATAAAACTGATTAACTTCAAGTATTTTTTATTGAATCACTATCACGAAAATCTTAAAATTTTGAAATTTCCATTTATTAGTAGATAGAGTAGTACTGGAAGTAGCTAGTAATATTTATATATTACTATCCCTATCTTCCAAAGTACTTTTACTGTCTTGATTAGGATAGAATTATTTTAATAAATTATTAGACTCAGTAGACTTAGTTTTCTCAAGTTTATCTAGTAATTCTACTATTGTATTACCTGAATTATTAGAGGTCCTACTTAATGTAATAAATTAAGTAACTCTACAGAGTAAAAAAGCATAATTTTTACTTAAATTATTTGGAAGGAAGGCTACTAAGGATTTTTTACGTAACTAATCTCTTTCGCTTTTAGACTATCTACCAATTTTTGGAACTATTAATATGAAGCTTTGAATTATTTTTAGAAGTTTCAATAGTAGAGTTTTTTGACTTTTTATTAAGTAAGAACTAACTACTAAAACTTTATACTTACTACAGAAGGCTATTTCTATATTTCAGATTCCAATTTAAATAATAATTTCAAAATACAACATAATCAAATTAAAAATCAAGTGATAAAAGATATTAACGTGGTTCACAAGCGAGTCGCTCACCCAAGCGAGTCGCTCACGCCCCACCAGCGCGTCGACGTCGAGACTGCAACACGTCATGTCTCAACAACGTCAACATTTATTAGCCTATCCTGAATTAGATCTTTAGCTTGCTCTTTTTAATATCCAATCGCAACGTGTTTAAAGCTAAAGACGTGCTACCTCTATCTATAACGTGCCTTAAAGAACCCTATCTGACCGACGCGCTGGAAAGCGCTCTTGACGCGACTGCGAAGCGAATTCGAAGCGCCTAAATAAGCTAGAAGAGGAGGCTATAGTTAAGCGTATTCTTGAGGAGTCTGCGCGAGGATTTGCGCCTACAAAGCCTAACGTTTAAGCAATAGCTGATAAACTACTACATGAGCGTAGGAGCAACCCTGTTAGCAAGAACTGGATTAATAACTTTATTAAGAGGACTCCTGAGCTCCGCACGCGCTAGAGCCGTTCCTACGATCACCAGCGAGCTACCTGCGAGGACCTAGCAGCTATCTAGCGCTGGTTCGACTTAGTTCAGGCGACAAAGCAGAAGTGGGGTATTGTAGACGACAATATCTACAACTTTGACAAAACTGGCTTTATGATGGGCAAGATTTTATCACAGTTAGTTATCACAGGCTTAGAGGGATATGGCAAAAAGAAGCGGATCTAGCCAGGTAACCGTGAGTGGGTTACTGTGATCCAAGGCGTGGGCGCGTTAGGTCGCCGGCTACCCCCCTTCGTTATCTTTGCGGGCAAGGTGCTTATCAACGTCTAGTTTAAAGACCTGCCTACTAACTGGGTTCTTGAAGTTAGTCCTAATGGCTGGACGAATAATCAGCTTGCTCTTGCGTGGTTAGAGCACTTTGATACCTATACAAAGAGGCAGACTGTGGGTGGGTATCGACTGCTCATTATCGACGGCTATAAGAGCCACTGCTCCGTCGATTTTCAAGATCTTTGCAAGGAGAAGAATATCATTCTTCTCTGCATGCCTGCGCACTCGTCTCACCTATTGCAGCCCCTTGATGTCGCCTGCTTCTCGCCGTTGAAGCGCAAGTATGGCGACTCGATCTCAGGCTTGGCACGCAACCGCACCAGCTATATCAGTAAGGAGACCTTCCTGCCAGCCTTTAAGGCTGCTTTTGAGCAGTCTATTACGAAGGAGAATATCCAAGCTGGCTTTAGAGGCGCTGGTTTAGTCCCACACGACCCACAGGCTGTGCTATTAAAGCTTGATGTAGTGGTGCAGACACCACATCAATCACCGCGACGGGTAGCCGCCTGGGAGGCGCAGACACCACGTAACGCGCGCGAAGTCAAGGCTCAAACTAGTCTTATTCGACAGAGCGTGAGAAAGCGCCGTGGGTCTTCTGCTAATTCACTTACCAAGCAGATCGCGCAGTTGAGTAAGGGGGCTCAGCAGATGGCACATAAGATGGTACTTTTGACAGAGAAAATAACCACCCTTCAAGAGGCTCTAGACGAATCAAACAAGCGTAAAAGCCGCAAGCGGCGATACGTACGGACAGAAGAGACTCTTACTGTAGGCGAGGTACAAGAAGTATTAGCTGAACAGGCGGGTAGTAGTCGTGGCGACGGTGAGAGTGCGTCGAAGAGGGTGCGAGGAGAGAGGCGGTGCGGGCGTTGTAAGCAGACTGGACATAACGTTCGTACCTGCGCAGTTGATATAGATAGTGCAAGTGATAGCAGCGATTCTAATAATTAATTTAGTATATTGTAATAGTTTATTGACTGTGATAAAAGTGCGTGATAACGTCTCGACGTCGACGCGCTGGTGGGGCGTGAGCGACTCGCTTGGGTGAGAGACTCGCTTGTGAACCACGTTAAGTTAATTTTATTAAGACTAGAAATTAGCTTTTTACTTGTAGTTAAGATAGGATGAATTCTCTTTGTATTAGAAAATAGCTTAAAGATCTAATATAAAGCTTAGCTTCTAGAAAACTAGCCTAAATAGAATAATTGATTAAGCCTTCAAGCTTAAGTAGATTAAGAAAGTTAGTGTAGAGGTGTTGTGTGGAACTGCGATGTCTTCTCAGTAGAGGGAACAGAACTAAAGGTTCTTCCCCTTCCCATAGGCTATGGGAGAGGGGAGAGGGAGTAAAATATATCTAGTTAGTTCTTCAAGCAAGAGAGTTTTCTAAGAGATATTGTTCGTTGATTTTTTTCCCTAACGTAACGATTAATTTATGTTCCTTTTTAAAGGTAAGTAGTGCTTAGTTAGCACAAGGGTTATAGTGACCCTATGCCTTAGCACAAACCTCCTAAACATAACAGCTTGGCCCTATTAAGCTTACCTCTACCACACACTAAATACCCCTCTCTAAAGTACCCCCTAGTTCCTTCCTAGTTGCAATTTGTTCACCCCCCTATCTGTCCTATTCCTTACGTCTAGCTATCTTGTCTTCCCTGCGGCTTCTATGTAGACGCTGGGTTCTCTGCTCCTAACCTGGCGTCTGTGCCTTACTTCTGTGCTCCTTTCCTTAGTCGACCACTACGCCTTAGTTGCACACTTAGACTAGTGACTTAGCGTAATAGAGAGGGAGAGTGAAGCGATTGTAGTAGCGATAATAGACTAGAACTAACACTAGAGCCACGACGGCGCTAAGCTAGTGTGCTAGGAGGCAAATTATAAGTTAAGAAGGACGACCTCCTAGATTAAGACATTAGGAGGCCTGTAGCCTGCGTAGCTAAGTTCTTATTAGGTTCTAGCATAAGTTCTATCTGTAGACAGTCAATCGCGTCGGCTTTAGAGAAGTCCTTGTCCTATTTAATCTAGTCTCCTACCTTGTCTAGATGTACTGTATTGTTTGTAAAGAACAATTAATCTAGTATACCTTCTATAGAGTTAGCACAAATAGTATCTTAATCTAGCTTTACAATTAATAGTAGTAGGCGTTTTAGCTATTTAATTGTAGCATCTCTAGTATCCAGGATAAAGTCTTAGATTAACTCTGCTATTCTGTTTATAATCCCCTCTTAGAACTCTTTCTGCACTAATAGATTGTCCTAATAAGCTTGTCTAACTAAGGCCTTTGAGATGTAAGAGTGAAAGTTAAACTTAACGTTAGCTAAAAAAGCCTAATTAATCCTAATATACTTGTTTAGTTAGCTAGATAGAGAGCTTAAAGGTGCTGTAAGCGTCTAATAAGCCTTAAGGATATCTTTATAGGTTCCTATAGCTAGTACCTCTATCACACTATCGCGCACAGCAACATACTAAGGCAGAATTGTACGACAGTTCTTAGTAGCCAGCCCCGTGGAGCCATGCAGGAGCAGGGGGTTAGTAATGCAGGCTTCTCCTTTTTTGCAAGGTGTGCGTCTCTATTGTACTTTAGGAAACTATTTCCTAAGCTCTTTAGGCTAGTTAACTACATCCTTCTAACTCTAGATTTCTATGCTAGCTTCCTTTATTCCTCTATTCTTCTTCTACTTTATATACTCTTAAATATGCTTGTAGAAGCCTTCTATTACTAAGGTGTAGTTCTTATTATCTTTATCGTCTACTAAGACGCTTCCTTATATGATGTCTACTCCTAAATCCTCCTACATAGCCTAGGTTAGGTTTAAGTTAATGTAAGTGAATGCTGTTTTGTTACTAGGCTTTGCAAACTTAGTGTAGTATAGGTATAAGACTAGAGTGTGCTCCTAGCGTAGTACTGTGTATAAGAGCTAGTACTTAATGTTAGCGCAGATAATTTGTTAGACTAGCGAGTAGTACATCACACGAGACTATCCTAAGTTCTCTTGTCCTTAGGTGTGGCGTTAGTGGTATTTGCATATTGCGAAGCTCTTATTAATTAATAGCCTAATACCTTCCTTCTATAGCTATGTGAAGCTCTTTACTATAATAGAACCTTTCTTCTTGTATTGCCTGCAGAGTAAGTTCTATCCTATTATCTTGCTAATTTTCTCCTAGTCTAGCTTGTTAAAACATGCGCGAGGCTTAGGACAGTAGTAGTAGCTAGCTAGGTTGTTGTCTTGTTAGTATTAGCGGTAGTGCTTAAGGAAGAGACTACCTATAAGAGGATCTAACTTAATTTTTCTCTATCGCGGCTTAAGTATGTGGAGAGCTAAGAGGGTCTAGACTATTAGATCTTAGTTAAGGTTATTAGTGATAAGGCCTATGCCCCTAGTAGTAGCGATAGTGTGGGTGTAGCATATGCAGACTGTCTAGACCTTCCCTCCTTGAGCGCAGCATTCTTAGTACCACGTATCATAGAGGATAACTCTCTCTAGGTTCGTTAGAGTTTTGTGTTAATCTACAGCTCAGCGCACAATAGCGAGGAAGGGGGAGCTCTTATTAGCATATTAATAGTCTTTCTTAACCGCCTCTTAGAAAGCATTATTCATCTTAGTGTTATTATTAATTATAGTGTTATCTAGTGTTTAGTTAATTTGCTTAGTAGCTGCTTAGTCTAATAGGTAGTTGCGTGTCCTCGTGCGTGCGCTCTATAGTGGAGGTGGATTAGGGAAAGTGGTTCCTATAGAACCACGGCGCGGTTCTTAGGCCTTCCTAGTAAGGGCACCTACCTTCTATGCTACTAGGGTACTAGCGCAGACAGTCTCTATCTCTAATATTGCTAGAGTAGTCTGCTAAGATAGTGTCTAAGGTGCGCTTAGTAATCTAGCAAGTGGCTAAGAAGGTCTAGGGCTAATGCGGATTTAGGCTTCGTGTAGAATAATCAAGCGCCACTTTAGGTGACGCTTTATGCCTTAGCTCTAGAGTTCCTCATTGCTAACGTTCTTTACTATGCGTAGTAGAGTAATATTGCCTATAGTTAAGAAGTTATTAGTGATCTCTATCTAGAAGTCGCGGTGTTATTTCAGGCTTCTGTCCTTATTACAAGTTTAATAGTTTAGGACTATCTTCTTAGGGTTGTATACAAGGTTATTTAGTCTAATGCCTGCGTTAGCTGCTATCTTCCTTAGCTCTACTACTTATTTTAGTAATATGCTCGCTAGCTTTACGTTATTAAGGTTTTATTAAGCGAAGTTGCATAGTTCTTAATAGACTATTTTAATCTTAGACTAATCGCCTATATTAATAAACTAATCCTTCTTAACGTTAGGCTATGTGGCTTAGAGGTAAGGGTTAAGATTAACTAGTTCTGCTATATCCTTTAAGTCTATACGTCTAAGGGCGATCGCTAAATCTATAATTCCTTAGTAGCTAAGAGCAACGCTTAGGGTGTGCAAGACTAAATATTCTTCTACAAAACCTAGTTCCTATCTCTTAATCTTCTCTAGGGCGCTTAAGATTTCCTAAACGCGCTTTTCCTGCACATTCTTGGTAGTGCCTAGAATTGGGTATTGTTCTCTAAACCTGGCCTTGCCCCTATACTTAGCTATTACCTCTGGCATATCTTCGAAGATAGCCCTAGCCTTTAGGATTGTAGCTAGAACTTAGACAAAGTGGATAGTAGCGTTACCTATCTAGCTATCTATTATTACCTTCTTCTATAGTAGACTTGCATTCCTTAGTTACTATATCTATTATCCTTATTATTATAGGTTGCTAAATAGAGTAGGTCCTATTGCTAGAAGCTTAATCTTATTGTTAGTGAAGTTAGGGAAACGCAGGCGGAGTTTGGTGGGAGACGTAGGCGACGTGTATAGTACTATTGCTGCTAAAGGTCTACTGATCTCTATGTTGCTTATTAGCTTTAATAGTCCTGGCGTCTTTAATGCTTCTAGGCCTGCTAACTACGCGCGCTAGCAGTTTGGAGTTTATAGGTCCTTATTAATTAATTCTAAAGGCGTTAGGGCTCGCCTCTTACATTTAGCACCGCTTATAGTATTTATATTGTTTAGGTAGTTCTAAATAATGTTCTTAATAGAGTAGGATGCGAAATTAATCGTAGGGTGGCGAAGAAGAGAGTGGGGGCAGCGTGTCCTTCTATATTCACACTAGCTTAGCGGTGAGTATTTACCTTTACCTTCACCTCTACCTACCCTAACGTACTTTTCTTATTGTGATTTCTTCTTCTAATTGTATTATCTAACAATCCTAGATAATTATTTGCTACTTAAGTACCCACTTCTACAGCCTATTGTGCTATTAGTCCTGGGGCAAGTTGGCAAGGCGCAGATGCCGGGTTCTCGGGTGCTAACCCGGCGTCTGTACTCTAGCCAATCTTGCTTCATGTTCTCTTCTTAATAACCTTATTTTTCTCCTTCCCTATTATTCTAACTTCTTAATTCTTGCTATGCTGTCTTCTACTTTCTATATTTAATAATTTAGTTGTTTAGTGGCTACGTTTAACTACCGCTTGCTCCCCCCTGCTAAAACACTATAGCCTGTCCTATAGGCCCCTTTGTTATATAGTAAGCTATATGTTCCTTTAGAATTCGTTTTCGTTGCTTCTTTATTCTAAGCTTAACAATTGTCTCTTGATATATAGTTGCTAGGTTCTTAAGAGTGAACCTAGCTGTAAGGGGCTGCGCTCCGGGGAGCAATCGCGAGGTATACAAGAGGTTGTATTCGATAAGGAGCTATCTACTCTGCTTACGTGGTGTTTATTTACTTATCAGAGAAAGGTTATGCCGGAGTATCTAAGCGCGTTGTCTGAGCGCTGCTCGGTCTGAACGTAGTTCAGATGGTGCGCGCGCAGCTTGGCCCGAGATTCCATCAAGGAGCTATCCAAAGGGCGTTTAGCCCGTTACAATACCCCCCTCCTTAGGGGATACCGCATCGCCTCTCTAAAACCCCTCTAGGAGGCGGCCCTCGCTGTCTCGTTTGGCCTCCGTGAATGCTTCCCAACGATCTACTGCCTCAGCGTCCTCTAGCAGCTCAGCTAGTTCAAGCGTCGTTTGGTGGAACCCTTTCTATTTCACCTCATAGTATAGCTTACGCCCTGTCCCACGGCGGCGTACCTCTTCTGCTATAATGTCCTCTACCTCCCATTCATCTTCTCTGTCTACCTGTAGTGGCTGTAGCTAATAGTCGTCCTGAACCTAGTTTAGGAGGGGATAGTTGCTAGCGAGTTTTAACTAATTAACATAAAAAATAAGGTGTAGTCCTAGAGGCGTATCTAATTTGACTGAGTGGCTATTAATTACCTTCACTACTGTATACTTAGCGTTCTTCTAGTTGAGCTTCTTTAAGCTTCGCCCTGTGCCGTACTGCTGATCAAGCTTCAGCCATACCTTGTCGCCTACTCGGTAGCTCTGTGCCTCTCTCCAAGTCTTGTTCGCCTGTCTCTCCTGTTCTTGTTGAGCAACCGCCATGCCTGCCTAGGCTAGTTCTACGGCTTGTTGTAGCTTAACCGCGATCTCTGCTGCTTTCTGTTCGTCCGAAAGCTGTTTAGCTAGTTTCTGTTGTTGTCTTTTGTTGCTAAGCTCTAGCTATAGCGGCTCTACCTCATGTCCATGCTGTAAGAAGAAGAGTGACATTCTAGTCGACGTTGCATTCCTACTATTAATCGCAATCTAGGCTATTAGGCAGAGCCGTGCTTAGTCGTCCTAAGCCTAGTTTGTAAACGATTGGATATAGGTTTCCTAGACGCTGTTCATCCTCTCTATTGCGCCGTCTATCTACGGGTGGTAGGCAGTTGATAGTCTCCGCTTGATCTTTAGAAGCTCGCATAGTTTAGCCCATAGTGTACTCACGAACTGGCTGCCTCTGTTAGAGGTAATAGCGTCTAGTAGCCAGTGATATGCAACCACGCGCTCGATGAACTTTTGGACGACGGTTTCCGTCTTCGTATCCGGGAGCGGTACGAAGATCGCACCCTTGCTGAGCCAGTCAGTGACCACCATCAGGCTAGTCATGCCTTCGCTCTCTGGTAGTCCTTCGACGAAATCTATGGAGATCTCCTTCCAGATCCGAGTGGGTATCGGCAGTGGTTTCAGAAGGCCTTGCGTGCCCTCTCTCCAGGACTTGCTCCGTCCACAGGTGTCACAGTTTCTAACGTATCTTCGGATCGAATTAGTCATGCCTGGCCAAAAGTAGTCCCTTGCGAGAATCTTGTACGTTAGCTCGCGCCTTAGGTGACTAGTGACTAGTGAGTCGTAGGCACTGCTAATGATTGCTGTTTGTAACTTGTCGTTGTCTAGCACCCACTTGCGCCCTTAGTAAAATAGGACACTACTGTCTACTAAGCAATCTTTAATTAAGCACTTTAGGCCTAAGTTTACGGGGAAACGTCTCTCTTAGTCCTCTACTACCTTCTTCGCTCCTTAGTAGACACAATCCTTCGCTGTCGCTTCTTGCTAGAGCTTCTCTAACTCATTCTGCTCTAGCACTTTTTTATTTAGTACTCTAGGAAGGAGCTAATCTAATTCTTCTCTAGATAGGGGGATAGCCTCCTCTTCCCGCTGCTGGCTTCGTGTCCTCGTTGCTATCACTAAGATAGCTTCTTCTAGTTCTTCTTCTGTTACCTCCTAATAGGAGTTCGTTGGCTTAAATCTTTGTACAAAGCGCTTCTATAAGCGCTCGTCTTCTGCCCCTACGGGCAGGTCTTATTCTCTTCTTAAGAGCGCGTTGGCTCTCACGTTCTGCTTACCTAGCTAATATAGCAGCTCTAGGTTGTATCTACCAAGTAAAAGCGACTATCTCACCTAACGTTTGTTTAGCATACGGGGTTTTATAAAGTACTCTAGATTCTTGTAATCTATAATCACCTTAAACTTCTTAACTAAACGCAGTTTAGAGTCCTATTCCTTAAGGCATCGTACTACCGCGAGTAACTCCTTGTCGTGGATCTTATAGTTGCACTCGTGCGCGCTATTCTTCCACAAGAAGAACGCGCAGGGTCGTAAGACTCTATCATCACCGTACTACAATAGCACTCCGCCTACCGCGTAGCCGCTCGAATCGCACTCAAGCACTGTCTCCCGATCTAGGTCAAACGCCGCCAGCGTTGGCTCTATAACAAAGATCTCTTTTAGCTTGTTAAAGGCTAATTGCTCTTTAGGTCCCTATTAGAAGGGGACGTCGCCTATAAGTCTAGTAAAAGGTGTAGCTAGCTATGCAAAGTTCTTAATAAACCTTTAGTAGAAGTTTACGAATCCTAAGAACGATCTTACTCCCTTTACTGTCTTCGGTGCCTCCCACTCGCGAATTGCGGCTATCTTGGCTAGATCCATGCTTATCCCCTTACCTGCTTTAATGATAAACCTAAGGTACTTAGTCGTCTTAACTATGAACTTGCACTTCTTAATGTCTACTTGTAACCTTGCGGCTTATAGCTTACTAAGTACTTTTTAGACATGCTCTTAATGCTAGCGCAGATCGCTGTTAGTATAGATTAGCACGTCGTCTAGATAAGCTAAGTAGAAGTCGTCTAGGTGTTCTCTTAAGGTCTAGTTAATATATTGTTAGAAGGTACTTAGGGAGTTCGCTATGCTAAAGGGGGTAACTAGCCACTCGAACAATCCGAATCTCGTACGGAAGGCCGTCTTCCACTTATCGCCTGGTGCGACGCGGATCTTGTGGAAGGCTGCGATAACGTCTAATTTCGTGAACCACTTAGCCTTGCTTAAGCTATTGAGCGTCTCTCGAATAAGTGGTAATAGATTCTAGTCCTTCTTTGTAATCGCATTTAGAGCCTAATAATCGATACACAGTTAGAGCCCTCCTCTAGGCTTCTTAGCAAACAATACTAGAGCTAAGGCTAGCGAGCTGCTTACGCGGATAAACCCTTTCTTAAGGAGTGACGTAAGCTCCTTTTAAAGGACTAGAAGCTCTCTGCGCGACATACTATAAAGAAGTCCCTATAGTAGTTAAGCATCCCTTAGCTCTAGCTTAATCTTGTAGTCCACTCCTGGCCCTTAGTGTGGTAGCAGCTTCTTAGCTTCTTTTAGGTTAAAGAGCTCGTAGAACTCTTAATACTACGCTAGTAGTAGTGCTCGTACGTTTACGGGCTTCTTAGGTTATAGCGCCTTATTAATATCTGTGATTAACGCGGCGAAGATCTAAACGCTGTTTAGAGCGTTCTTATATCTGCGAACTAGGGCCGCAAACGCTGCAGCGTTAACTTAGCTAACTCCTCCTAGTAGAGCCTCTTTAGTTAACCTTACTTAAATGCCCTTTAAGTAGATAAAAATGCTCTTCTTAGCGGAGGCTACTGACACGTTCTAGTGGTTTATCTATCCTCTACTAAGGTACACGTCCTTACTAGAGGACAAATTCATCACATATGCGTAGGCAGTCTCTTCGTACCTATACATCTTGAACAAGAATTAGGCAACCTCATTAATCTCCAATAGCTTGCCATTCACCCCCTTAATCATTCAAGCAGGTATTTAAAAGCGCTCTAGACAGTGGCAGTAAGCGAATCTCTTGCTAATTAGTGTATAGCATAGGCATCTACAGTCAATAAGCGCGACAGCGTTTACTACATTGTTCACAATAAGATCTACGGTAATTAGTGGAGGACGCATATGCTTCTGCTAAAACTAATTCTATTCGCTACGTATCTGCTAATCTATCTTTAGAGGCTCTAGACCAAGACTCTAGTCTAGAGCTACTCTTTTTCTAACTCGCTACTCGGCACCTAATCGACTTCCTCCTGCGGCTTATGTCCAACGTTGCTTGGCGCAGGCCTTGCCTTCTTGACCTAGGTGGCGTTTTGATAGTATTTCGCGATATGACCTAGCTCTCCGCAGCGATAGCAGTTGGGCGGAGGTCGTTATAGCTTGCCTCTAGCCTCTCGCGCCTAATTAACCTTCAAAGGCTCCTAGTCTATAACGTCTAGACTAGCTTTATGTTAAGCGGTTGTTATAGTAGGGCGATCTACCACCTAGAAGCTCGTTGCGCGCAGTTTAACGAGACCTACCTAGTAGAGGTTGTTAGACGTTCTTACTGCCTTATTAACTAGCTGCTCGTACAATAGATTCTTATCAATCGTAGCAAGAGCCTCCTGCAGCTTAGTGTGAAAGCCCTTTAAGAACATACTCTTCTTAGCTGCTTCGCTGAACTGCTCGCCTAACTGAATCTTAAGACGGTTAAACTCTATATAATAGTCTCTTACTAAGAGCTTGCCTTATTTAAGAGTTAAAAGGCGATTAAGTGCTTTAGACTTCTAGTGTAGGTCGTTAAACTGCTGGTCCATAAAGCTCCAGAGGTCTTCAATGTGGCGTTTACTCTAGTTCTGTATTGCCTAAGGTAGAAGTACATCCGCTGCCTTGCCCGTACACCTACTAACCACGTACTCGATCTAAGCGAGGCTTGAAGTTCCTTTGTACTCGTGCTAGAGCTTAGCTTAAGTCTTGTATTTAAACGCTACGTACTTTGTTTAATCTCTATTAAATGGTTCTAGGTGCGGGAACTTGTTCCTACGCGCAGCTAGCTTAGCAATTGCGGCTGCTGCTAGGGGAGGCGTAAAGGCTCTATAGGACGACTCTAAACGCCCCTTAGCTTGGTTACGCTCGAGTGCCACGAGCCGTTCCGTTAGCACCTGGTTCTGGGCTGCTAACCGATTCATCAGCTCCATCATCTAGGCCATGGCATCCTGGTTAGCCTTCGGCGAGCCTCCTTGCCTTAGTGAGCCCTTTCCTCCCACGACGGCCGATCGTTTGGCGACCGCTTTAATCGTTGGCCTAATTACTACCTCCTTCCATCCGTCCTCTCTAAGCATTTGTGTAATTTCGCGCAGGATCTCTTCATCTAATACTCCTGCCTAGTTCTTAGCAGCAGCGTACGCCGCCAGCTCTTCCACATTCAAGTTTGGAACGTTAATCTCTATTGCCTAATTCGTTTTAGACGTCTCGTTCTTTGCCTGCTAATATGCAGGGCTTCCAATCGCTCTTCGATCCGCTCGCGCAGTCCTAGACTGCGGCCTACTCCTCGTCGGTGAGGACTAGTAGGGCTTACCTTCGGGTCTTGCCGTCTCGCTCGTGGGATCTCGTCTCCTATTAAGAGTAATCGCACGGCCTGCACCTCGTCCGATAGAGGATCGACAGGACTTCTCACTACAACGTCCGCTTCTAGCTAACTGTACACTAGGCCTAAGTGGCCTTTAGGTAGTTTATTACGCGACGTTATGCCTACAGCTTAGCTTTCTAAGACACAATAGGACTTCCTAGACAGGTCCTAGGCGACTAATTCGCCTACTGTCTCTCACGGCTGAACTTCCTGCGAAGCTCTACCCTAGGTGTACTATCTTACGACGGTCTACCTTCTCGCTGCACTAAAGGCCTTTCGTACCTATTGCAGCACTAACTCTGTGTTACTAGCTCGCACTAACAACACGCTCTAAAACTTAGTTAGAAGATAGTCCGCCTAAGGCTTGTGTCTAATTAGGATTAAATACAAAATGTAAGAGGCTACGCTCTAGGGAGCAATCGCGAGGTATACAAGAGGTTGTATTTAATAAGGAGCTATCTACTCTACTTACGTGGTGTTTATTTACTTATTAGAGAAAGGTTATGCCAGAGTATCTAAGCGCGTTGTCTGAGCGCTGCTCGGTCTGAACGTAGTTCAGATGGTGCGCGCGCAGCTTGGCCCGAGATTCCATCGAGGAGCTATCCAAAGGGCGTTCAGCCCGTTACACTAGCGTTTACTATTATTACCATTGTTACTCTAAATCCAATGTGCTAGAATCTAAATTTCCAAAGTCTTGCCTATATGCTCTTCTTTCTTCCTCTATTAGCTTCCTTATAATTACAACTTTAGGGTTTTCTAGCTGTAGTTAGTTGTTCTATCTTAACCCCCTTTCCTCTGCTTCTAGGGGCGCCTCTAGCGGTGGCTGAGTGACCTTGTTCTAGAGTTCTAGGTCCTATAGCTTAGCCGTTCCTCTGTCCTCTTCCTATACATCTTCTTAGCTTCTTTAATAGAATATTTTTAGCCTTTATCTAGGCGTTATGTAGGGCAAAAGTGTGCTATCTAGATCTTTAAGCTAGTACGTTCCTCTTTCCTATTCTACGCTTGCTACTCTATATAGCCCTAACTACCTATAGTTAAGCTTCTTGTTTCTTAACATGTTAATTTCCCTTAGAGAGTTCTATAGGAGCACCAAGCTCCCTAGTTAAATTTTCTCTCTTCTCACTTCTTTCGTGTCATCCTAATACTCCTTCTTTTTTGCTCGCATCTAGTTTGTTCTTGCCACTACATCTCTTATAAACTAGTTCTGTAGGTCTAGCTATATTGCCCTAACTACTAATAGTTGTTCTTAGTTTTTCACCTCCCTAAATAGTAACGTTTGCTATGTAGGTAGTGCTAGGTTAATTAGGAGTATAGGGTTCTAGCCTGTCACTAATTAGAATAGTGAGTAACCTATCTGTTCTTGCGTTGAAATTTGGTCCGCCTATAGTACTATTGCTAAGTTTAGCACCTATAGGCCTAGTAGTTTCGCTAGTGCATTCACAATTAGTTTGTGGCCTCCTTCTATCTTCCTTATCGCTTATAGGTTGTGCCTAGAAGCTTGCACTCTTTTAATATAGTAAATAGAAGACAGGGCGTTAATTACCTTCTCAAAATCCAGGCCACTGTCTACTATTAGTTTTCTTGTTATACTCTACCTAGAGATAATGTCTTTATAGATAAACTGCGCAATAGTGTTTAACTTATTATTTATAAGTGCTTTTGCCTCTAGCTAACTACTTAGGTAGTCCTTTGTGTTACACGGGGTTCGGCTATACTTCTCTGGTCTCGGTCCGGGTTAGGGCGAGTAGACT
>NW_007360025.1:2241216-2245662 GCF_000359705.1 Exserohilum turcica Et28A | reverse complement strand
TCTTGCGATGTCGTGGCATCTGCCCTCTTGGCGAGATGTCTTGTCTTAGCGGGATGCCGATCACGTGATCTTCGCCCCGCGTTGATCATTACCTTCTGACGTGGACATCCATAGGTCCTCTGCCACTCGTCCCGCGTCAAGGAATCCTTCTTGTTACTTGTAACATTATCCCCCCTCTTAGGCGTATCGTCCCGATACCCTGGAATATCGTTTTGCCGTGCCGCGTGTTGAAGCGTCGGCTGCATATAAGGTCGGTAGGCCCTGGGCCTCTGTAACCGTTCCTTCCTATCTCTAGCCTTCCTAACCATGCCCAAGGTACAGAAATCTCGCGCTCCCCGTCCTTACACATCAACTGATCAGAAGCGCGCTCGCGCCGCGCGCGCAGAGCAAGAGGGTGTAGAAATGGATTTTCGCTGTAAGCGCTGTGAAGAGAAGAATCTCCATTGCTTTGTGGAGACATCTTCTGGTCGTTGTGCTGGGTGCATTTCGGTTGGTGCTGAGTGTAGCTTGTTCGTTTCTGAGAAAGAGTGGGAAGAAATTCAGGCTGAACAGGAGCGCAAAGAGTTGGAGGTAGCTCAGGCTGAAGAGCGCCAAGCTCAGGCTGCCGCTGAGACGTCTCGTTTGCGTCGTGAGCTCCTGGAGGTGAAGAACAAAAAACGGGCTTTTGCGCGCCGTGACCTTGCGATAATCGCTGTCCAAGATCGTGCGAAAGAGGAGGCCGAGGGGAGCTCTGCCCCTGGTACGGGCCTTCTTGTTGTCGAACCACCGCTATCTGAACCGTCGGCTGATCTGGGCTGGTTACAGGCTGACTCCTTCGATCCTTTATCCCTTGATTACTTCCTTTCCCTTGAGGACCCTGTCCTCTCTTCTCTGGGTGCGCTCGGTGATACTCACGTATCAACGACTTGCAGTTCGTCAAATTTTCCTCTGGTTCCCAAGTGTTCTGGCTATCCGGCCATCCTTGCCACTTGACCAAGTATTTCCACTGACGACCGATTTTCCGTAGGTCCCTGATTGCTTCGACCATATACTCGTCGTTTTCGAGTTCGATGTCTTCCGCTAGTTCGGCGTCTTGGGGTGCTGGTTCCAAAAGCTTCTTATGGAATATAGGGTGGACTTTCATGCCTAGTGGTAGCCGTAGCTTGTAATTTACCGGTCCTACCTTCTCTAGGATCTCGAATGGTCCTACTCGGAGATTGTCTAGTTTCTTGCATGGTCGCTTAGTTTTCAGGTTCTGTCTTGACAGGAAAACTTTATCCCCCTCTTTAAAGGTTGGTCCCTTAATCCTTTGCCTATTCGCTGCATTGGATGCTGTGAGGTTCCTTTGAGCTATCTGTCTGCTCAATTCTTCATGCAATTCCCGCATGAGTCGTGCCTTGTCTTCTGCTCCTACTGCGATGCTTTCAATGTCTTTCGGATCCCGATGAGCTATCGGCTCATATCCGTAGTTCGCATAGTGTGGCGACTGTCTAGTTGTTGCAGATTTTGTGCTATTGTACGCTAGCTGCGCTGTTGGCAACAGTTCTACCCAGTTGTCCTGCCATTTATTGACATACATCCGTAGGTACTGTTCTAGTGTTTGGTTCGTTCGTTCCGTTTGGCCGTCTGTTTCTGGGTGGAAGCTTGTCGAAAGCTTTCTCTTGACGCCTAATTTCGCTAGGAACGTTGTCTAGTATAGAGATGTAAACAGCTTGTCTCTATCTGTGATAAGTTCTTCCGGTACTCCGTGTTCCGACACGAGTGCTTTGGTGACTTCGTACGCGCATTCCTCTGCTGTAATAGTCTCTTCTGTTGGAATAAACTTTGCTGCCTTAGTCAATCGATCTACGATTACTAGGATGGTGTCGCAGAGTCGTTCAGATCCTGGTTCTCGTGATTTCGGGAGCTTTACGATGAAGTCCATCGTGACACTGCTCTATAGTCTCGTTGGTGGCTGTAAGGGTTGTAATAGGCCGTAGGGCTTATGTCTCTTAGGCTTGTTCTGGTGACATGCTAAACAGTTGCCTAGGGTATCCTGCACCTTCGCTCGCAAGCGTGGTATGGCAAATACCTTAGCTAGTCTCCTGACCATTTCTTCTATTCCTGCATGCCTATATTCTGGGGACTTATGCAGTTCCTTGATGAGACTCGATCTCATGTGAGGAGGTACATATGTTCGATCCTTCGAAATCATATCTCGGTACTCTCGTTCGTCCTGCAACAATTCGTCGGAGCCCTCGGCGTCGGGCTCGAATTGCCAGCTGGCTGCTCTCTGCTGCCATTGCTGCTGTAGGGTTTCTACCTGCGCGGCCACCTTGGCTACCTTAGCCAGTTCCGGCTGGTTGTATCTCAAGCTGCCGTCGGGCATCTGCTTGAATACCGCATCGTGTGGTTCTTTGTGATCATCTTCGCGTAGGTCCGACCTACGGCTTAGAGCATCCGCTGCCCCGTTGAGCGATCCGGCTCGGTGGGTGATCTTGAAGTCGAACTGAGCAAGCAACTCAGCCCATCAGACTTGTCGTCAGTTGAGTTTCTTAGTCGTCATGAAACTCGTTAAGTTCTAGTGATCGGAAAACACTTCGATCGTGTGGGGCAAGCCTAGCAAATGCACTTCCCACTGTTCAAAGGCATCGACTACTCCAAGTAGTTCCTTATCGTGAACATCGTAGTTTAGTTCTGCTCCTGAGAACTTTCGTGAATGGTAGAACACCGGTCTCCATTTCTTATCTGGGCACTGCTGTGACAATACAGCTCCGAGTGCATAATCTGACGCGTCGGTCTCGACTCGCGTTTCTCGTCTTGGGTCGTACATCTCTAGTACGGGTGCCTCCAAGAATGCCTGCTTGAGCGTCTCAAACGCTTCCTGGCAATCTTGAGTCCATTTAAACCTAACTTCTTTCTTCGTAATCTCCGTAAGAGGGGTAGCAATCTGGGAGTAGTTCCTGATGAACTTTCGGTAAAAGTTCGCAAATCCTAGAAAGGATTGCACGTCCTTGACTGTTTTAGGGGTTGGCCATTCCTGTACAGTCTGGATCTTCTTTGGATTCATCTTAACACCCTCTGTCGAGATTATGAAGCCTAGGTACTCGGTTTCCTTCGTATAGAATTCGCACTTGCTGGCTTAGAGGTACAGCTTGTACTCCTTGAGCTTCCGTAGTACCTTTTTGACATGTTCGACATGTTCTTCTAGCGTACCGTTGGTGTACACCAGTACATCATCTAGGTAGGCCGTAACGAAGATTCCTAAGTATTCGTGGAGTGCCTTGTTGATGACTGACTGAAAGGTTGCTAGCGCGTTCGTTAATCTGAACGGCATAACCGTATATTCGTATAGTCCATACTTTGTCTTAAAGGCCGTTTTCCACTCGTGTCCTTCTTTGATTCTAATCCGATAGAATCCTTCGCGGACATCGAACTTCGTAAACCACTTAGCTCCCTAGAGTCGATCTATGAGCTCTCCTATGAGTGGTAAGGGATACCGATTCTTGACCGTAACGTTGTTCAACCGTCGGTAGTCGACACACAGTCGCCACTTCCCGTTCGGCTTCTTTACGAACAGAATTGGAGAGGCCATTGGGCCATGTCCTGGTCTGATAAATCCCTTTTTTAAGTTCTTTTGGAGGTAATCCCGCAGCTTAGCATCGTGCTCGGGCGCTATAGGGTACATTCCTCCTAGGCTCAACTTAGCTCCATCTTTGAGGACGATCTCGTGATCCCAGTCCTGATGTTCTGCTAGGTCTGTTGCTTCGTTTTCCTCGAACAGTTCTCTAAACTCGTTCGTCTGGTATTCTGTTAGTATCGCCAACTGTGGTACTAGTCCTTCCTTCGTGGTCGCGACCCGTTTCAACTAAATGACTCCTATTCTCTGAGGGTCCTTCACATAGATTCTCATGATCTTATGTGGTGAGATCGTACCTATCCTCCCGTCCTTGGGTGAGCTCTGGATAATCGGGTTCGTCTCTTTTCGTACTCCAGCAACCTTGTGCACAGGTTCTTGGCTAAGTATTGTTTTCTTTTGCCAATCGATGGCCGGGTTGTGTTCTAACAACCAGTCATAGCCTATGAGGATATCTTCCTCTCCGAGGTCCATGATGTTGATCTTCACGTGGCTTTTCCTGCCTGCCAATTCCATCGGCACCAGCTTGGTCTCTAGCCTGATCATGCCGTTCCCGTATGCCATGGGATTATCGTCGGCTAATACCACTCGCATCGGCACCTTCTTGGCCTGATGGGGTATGTCGTATTTCTCCACCACTCGGGGTGAGATCATTGTTCGTGCAGCACCACTATCTATGGTCGCTGTCATCCTATGTCCGTTTACTAAGACATTTGTTCGAAGTCTAAGGTCCTGCGTGCCTACGCTCTTGACTTCCTTGAGGGTCGTTTTAGGACTGCCTTCACCAGCGTGACCCTGTCCCTGGCGGCATCCTAGTTTTTTGTCGGCCTACTCTTCCTCGTGTCTAGGAA
>NW_007360025.1:2227891-2238324 GCF_000359705.1 Exserohilum turcica Et28A | reverse complement strand
CTGTAAGGGGCTGCGCTCCGGGGAGCAATCGCGAGGTATACAAGAGGTTGTATTCGATAGAGAGCTATAGAGTCTACTTGCGTGGTGTTTATTTACTTGTCGGAGAAAGGTTGCACCGAGTGTCTGAGCGCGTCGTCTGGGCGCCGCTCAGGCCTCGCACAGATGCCGGGTTGCAGAGTAAGACCTGGCGTCTGCTGCTTGACCGAGATTCCATCGAGGAGCTATCCAAAGGGCGTTCAGCCCGTTACAGTCTTGTAGTAGCAAGAATAGTAGCTTAGCTACGAACGTAAAATAAAACACCTAGCATCTATAGTACACGTAGATACTAATAAATCCTCTAACTTCTCTAACGTTCTAGCATAGTAGCTAGTCTAGTATTTTTGCTACCTTTGTCTAGCTTAGGTGTCTACCTTATAGACTAACCTTATAACCCACAACTTCTAATTAATCTATAAGAAAATAGCACTTCTTTCTAGAGACTGTGCCACTAGCTCTCTCTATGTCTGCTAGGACTTTATTAAGTTATACAATGTGCTCTAGGACGTAGCGCTAGACTCCTTTTATTAACTCTTCTCTATTATAGTCTATCTTAGGCCCACTAGACGTGATGTTATCTATAAAAGGCATTATTTCTAGCTAATAGTCTTTAAGTATCTTTGTTATAACGCGCTAGAAGGCAGCTACTAAGTTAGTAGCTTCTATAACTATAGTGCAGGACCGCACTAGCCCTATAGGTGTTTAGAATACAGTAAAGTCTCTGCTATCTAGATAGAGTGTTATCTAATCATATCCTAAGAATACATCCATTAAGGATATAATTTTGCACCTAGCAAAACGCTTAGAGAACTTGTCTACTGTTAGTAGTAGGTTCGCATCTTATATTAATACTTTGTTTATTATCTACGCATTATTAATTAGGTAGTATCCTCTGTCTTTCTTAGAGACGAGATGCCATAGGTTATAGTATTAGCTATCACATTATTTAAGCATCTTTTAATCTAGGCGCTTATCAATTATCTAGAATACTTCTTCCTCTAGAGATTTTAGGATAGCAAAGCCACGTGCTTGCTAAGCCTTGTGTGGTATTATTCTTATCTTATAGGGCGGGCATACGTCTGTAGTTATCTATCTAGATTCTTAGAACGTCTATAATAGTGCTCCTTCTTTATTAAAGAGCATTTCTATTACTAATTCCTATTCTTGCGGCGTTGATTATTCTCCTACGTGTAGGTCCTTAATCCTCTCTAGGGTAAGGTAGGTGCCTCTTAGGAACTATGTATGTCTTAGTTCAAAGATGTGATTGTAGGAGCCTAGGTCTAGTTCTTAGGTTTTACGTTGTTGCTGCTGCTACTTAATTATAATTTCCTTCTAATCTTCCCTTCTAAATTCTATTAGTGCCTCTATCTTTAGGATATCTATAGGCCTAACCTTCTTAGCAGCAGACTTATACATTATGTATAGGTTCTATCTCTACTAAAGGCGGTTAAAATACCTTTCCTATAGCTATTGCTAGTTCATTTCGCACATTATAGAATATTAACTTAGGTTCTGCTATTATACTGGTTCTTCAGACTATCCCACAGCATAAGTAAAGACTTAGACTTTCTATTAGAGAAGTTAGCCCTATTCTTCTTGGGTGAACACTGCTCCGTGTTCTCCTAAGCTAACAGTATCTTTAATCTAGGCGGCTTCTTAAACGTGCTTTATAGATACTCTATCTTGCTTTCTATAGCTTAGGCTTAGCGTGTTAATTTCTACGAGAGCTCTTAGTTATAGACTTAGTTCCTTGCCTTATAAGCCTGCTACTTGTTTTCTAAATCTACATTATATTTATTATATAGGGTAACTTGTGTTAGATAGTTTAGTGTAGAATTAGAAGCAATCAACACTATATTCCTAAGGCTATCTTTAGACAACACTGAGCATATAACTCGCCTAGTAGCTCTATACTAAATAGAAATCCTTGCCCTAGCACACTAAGGTCTACTAAGGATAGTAGACCTTGTGACGTTAGCTATAATGCGGAAAGATGTCTTTATAGTTATAGCTCTAATGCAGATTAGGACATTTTACGCTGTGCTAATAAACGCATTATACGTGCTATTTGTAGAGGTTATGCCTTAAGGGGGTTCTTCTAGCTTCTATTCTATTACTTTGTATAGGATCTTTAGTGCTCTAATAGCACTTAAGCGCAGGATATTCATTTGCGCCCTAGTATTAATTAAACACTTCAGGGCATATCTATTTACTATAACCTAGCATTTAAGTAATTTAGTCTATATAAACGCCACGCTGGCACGTCTCTACTATGCCCTAACTAGGCTGGTGGGGACATGACTCTATTCCTCCGCCTAGGAGTCACCTGTACTATATGCTTTATGTTAAACTTAAGCCTTAGCATTATATATTTGTAATATGCAGCATTCTAGAGAGTTTTTCCTTACTTTAACTATAGGCTATTAGCTTCGCGAGTGTGAGGTCATAGATGCTAGGTTCTCTGTTCCTGACCTAGCGTCTGTGATTAGCCCTCTAGCTGCTAGGTTTAGACCCTACAACCTAGCGTCTGTAATTGGCTAGACAAATGCTAGGTTCTCTATTCCTAACCTAGCATCTAGCCATCTATCTATAGTAAGCGTATTAGTGCTAATAGCGTAGTTAACCTAGGGCGAGTTTTCTTTTATTATCTCTCGCATCTGCTCTTAGATGTTCTTCTATCTAAGTAAGTTAGACATAGTGACGCCCCTAACTTCCTGCTATAGCAGCGAGGAGGTGATGTAGTTAGGCTGAGACTGCCAGAGTGCGCGGAGCTCTGCGTTACTTATTTCCTCTATTAATTTTATCCCTTTCTTTCTCTTCTTAGGTTATAGATAACTTAGGTCTACTAATAAGTTCTTGGGTTTAAAGTTCTCTAATAGCTAGATAATTAAAAATAGGTTGTTGTGAGGCTGCCGCAAGTACAGATCTTCTAGCTACAACTTGTCCCTGTTATCTTCTATTGTCTTACTTCTCTAGTCTACCCTTAGGGCTAACCTATCTAGGTTAGTTGCTATACTAGAAGAGAGCTCTCTTCCTAAGTCCCTATTTCTTGCTAGCTTCCTTAGTCTTCCTCTCTTCTAGATATACCCATCTTAAACTTTATCTAGGTTTTGCCTATAGTTATTAGGGTTTATCTTGTTAGTACTTATACGCTAGGCTGCATTTAAACTAACAGAATTATCCTTAGGCACGGAGTTCTTATAATTTAATACAATAGAACCTACATCCACATTATTAAGAGGGAAGTTCTGTCTAGGTTCTAGGATGATTATTCGTTCCTAGAACCTCTGCAGGTCTCTAACTAAGTCTTTTGTAGTGGGGAATTCTCCTGTCCCCTCTATAATGTTGGCACTTGCAGTTGCCTAAGTCCCTATTACCTCTAGCCTTCTTGGCTGCATAGCAGGCCTAGAATCTTCTCTATTAAAGAGCTCTAGACGGACTGCTAATGCAGGTTAATCTATTACATTATCTATTATATTATAGAATTCTTAAATCTTACTCTTAAGCTAATTAAGTTGTAAGTTAGGAGGGATTGTCCCCTTAACTTCTCCTAACCTTTTGTGTCTTAGCCTATAGAAGTAAGCCCTCCTTCCTAATATGCTATCTATCTAGAAGCTGACCTATCCTATATTTAGAAGTCTTTAGTATATTTTGCACTTTTGTAGATAATAGCCAACTTCGTTGCATATATTATAAGTAATATAGACTTCTTAGTTGCTTTGCTATATAGTTCCTCTTCCTATAGACGTATTAAGTGGGGAACTAGTAATGTATGAACTATCATTCTGCTCTGCAAAGGCTAGGCGATCTACGACATAGGAGATGAAATAAGCGTAATTACTTAGTCTCTCTAGTAGTCAAGAAGTGCTTAGGTGGGTTGTGAGAAGTTGTAGTGACTTAGCTGTTACCTTTATCTTGCCTATAGCCTTAATAAGGTCGTCTACTTCTAGGTCCACGTCGTCTAGTTAAGAGGATTCTTCCTTTTCTTAGGCTTGCTATACTTCTTTTACTACTATTATTATATCACCTACTATCTTAGTTAATTTCTAAGACTTAATAAGTCTTATTATCTAGTGCCTTTAATTACTAAAATCTAGGCTATGCAAGTTCTAAATACTTTACTTCTTCCTATAATAGTTCTTAAGAAAAGTATAGATGTTCTCTACATTATAAGAATTATAATTATCCCCTATAGGCGCAGCCGTTATTAAGTAAAGGACTAATACTTTGTCCTCCCTTAGTAAGCCTTAGAAGAATAGTATACCTATCTTAGATTCTAGAATTGTCTTATTAGTTATACACGCATTAGCTATAGTAGTAAAATAAGTGTAGTTCTCTCTAAGTCTAGGCTATCTTCTTAAGCTTTCCTAAATATAGGCTTCTAACTAGGGGCGCTTGCCTATTAAGACTAAGGTGTCTTAGTCTTCCTAGTGTTCCTTTATACTAGACTTAAGCTTCTCTTAGTCCTTATCTACGTATCTAGGAAGCCTCTTTAAAGTTTATAATAACAACTTATTCTTACTTAATAGGTATTTACAGATAATAGAGACTTTTATCATTATAAAGATGCTACTATCAGTAGCCTACCTATTAAATTTCTCTAAGAATTCTATTATATTAGTACTATTAAAGAATAAGGTAGTATGCTTTAGGCGGGCTATAGGACCTATAGATATAGTGTTTACTATCTCTATTTAGTTAGAAATTGTAGTGTAGATGTTGTCCTTCTCTATTATTAAGGTAACTTCTTCTATAAAAGTTATATTGCTAATAGTAAAGTTACTTATTTAGATAAACTTACTAACTAATAAGTAACTTTTCTATCATAATACTATTGCCTTTCATAGGGAACTATATTGTGATAAACTTACTAACTAATATAGTGTATTATTTAGATAGATTGCTAACTAACAAGAATTTCTTATTCTTGAAACGTAATACTACAAGACGTGGCTTCCTTAGATAGCTAGAGTATGCTATAGCTTCTCTTACTCCTGCCTATACTAACGTCTCTACTTCTCTTCTATTTCCTTACTAAAATGCTTTATTATTCGCCTCTTTAGCTTAGCATTTTTTAAATAAGTGCAGCTTAGCCTATTTAAATTAGCATTTGTTTCCTAATAAACTAAATTTTAAATTTTCTTAACTTTTGCTATCTTCTCTTCTTAAGGTAGTTTAGTTATTATACTAACAACACATGTCTGCTTACTTAAGATACATTAAGTAACGTACTACACCAGTGAGGCGGCCAAACCAGCGAGCCAGCCACTTTTTCTTGGCACTGTGAACACGACAAAGAATACATTATGTCTCTACAACGTAACGCTTTCATATTATACAAAGAAGGTAGGATTAACCTTACGCTTTAGGCCTTTACTACTAGCTAATTTAAGACTTTATAACATGCTGTAGTAGCGTAGTTATAGCCTATAATATTAGAAGCTCTTTAATTAGCTTTATAGAATTACGAATTAACTTAATACACGACCTGAAGTCTAGAAGCTCACTATAGTAGAGGAACAGACTATTGTATAATACATTATTGACCTTAACGCGTAAGGATGGTGCCCTAGCTATATAAGGTAGTAGATATTGCTAATTGATTGCTAGCTGCTTATATTAGGGTACTTACTAGTAAAAACTAGGCTTAGCGCTTTATTAACTATATATAGAAGCTTAAGATAGCTTTTAATCAAGCAAAGGACTATT
The DNA here is from genome assembly GCF_000359705.1 of Exserohilum turcica Et28A. Taxonomy (NCBI): domain Eukaryota; kingdom Fungi; phylum Ascomycota; class Dothideomycetes; order Pleosporales; family Pleosporaceae; genus Exserohilum; species Exserohilum turcicum. The sequence goes on along the minus strand of NW_007360025.1, from coordinate 2,232,579 downwards.
AGAGGGCCCTTTAGGAAGACCTAGAGGTTATTAGCTTATAGTTTAAGCTTGTATAAGATATAATTAACTAGTTTAGAGTCTATATAGATCACATCTATAACTTTAATAAAACTAACTTCTAGATAGGCGTTATTAGATTAATAAAGGTTGTTACTAGTTTAGAGCGTTGTACAAGACTAAATTCTATCTAGCTAAAGGACTAGGAATAGGTAATAGTTATCTAAGGCATCTATGCTGCTAGGTATACTATCCTACTATTTATTATCTATAAAGGATACGTCTATATCTCTGCACAGTATAAAAAGCAAGATATTATGTATAATTAGAAAATTTTAGTCTTAGAGAATAGCTAGACTAATAATTAGCTTAGTTTTAAGTAGTTAAAGCACTTTGACGCGTATACAAAGACGCGTTAGAAGGGGTTACATAGACTGCTAATCTTAGATAAGCATAAGAGCCACCTTAATAAGAATTTTAAGGAATACTACCTTATACACAAGATTCTTACGCTTTATATGCCCTCTTACTTATTGCACATCCTTTAGCTACTTAATATAGTATGTTTCTTACTATTAACATTAAAGTACTCTTAACGCGAATAAGACTTAGCACACTAACGCGTCTACTACATTAATAAAAAAGGCTTCCTTCTAGCCTTTAAATACGCGTTTTTTAACGTGTTTAAATATAAAAACTATAAGAAGGCCTTTAAGGCTTTAGAACTTGTCCTAATAAATAGCTAGCTAGTTATAGATCGCCTTAAGGTGCAGCTTTATACGCTATTACTAGCACCCCTCCTAGAAACGCCCTAGTAGTTAAGAACACTAAGTAACCTGCTTAAATTTAGATTGTAATTAAGGCTTATAAGAGAATCCTTCATATAATTACTAATAAGTGCTTATGGAAGCTTTTTAAAGCTTGTTAAAGGAGTAGAAGAGATGCTATATAAGAATGTTCTAATTAAAGCTCGCGTATAAGAGCTTAAAGAGCAATTAGTAGAGGTTATAAAGCGCAAAGGTCAAAAGCAAAAGCGGATCTAGCATGGCGGGACACTAGAGTATAGTGTAGCAGCATTAATAGTAGCTAAGAGTGCTTCTAGTAGTCGTACAATAGCAAAGAGTGCACGTGGTAGTGGTAGTTAAGAACTAGCCTAACTAGGTTAACGGCGCTATGGCAACTGTGGTAAGACTAGGCACAACGCTCATACGTGCTAAAAAGATATAGTGGAAGATTCTAAATCTAATACAAGTGCCTTATATAAAGGATTAGTCTATAGTGTTAAGTAATTTAATTGTTTGTACATGGTGTTCGCAGTGCCAAGAAAAAGTGGCCGGCTCACTGGTTTGGCCGCCTCACTGGTGTAGTACGTTAAACCTTATTCTTTTTTTTTCCTAATAGGTTCTAGTTCTTCTTCTTAGAGTTCAAGGCAATCCTACTACTACCCTAAGTAGTGTTGCTATCTTTCTTATTTTTGCTAATAGTATGCATTAGCTATTCTATCTACTAAGGAGTTAAACGTAGCCTCTTAGGCTTTGCTATCTGTAGAGGTGTGGTGTAGAACTACGATGTCTTCTTAGCAGAGGGAACAGAACTATAGGCTCTTCCTCTTCCTATAGGCTATGGGAGAGGGGAGAGGGAGTAAAATATATGTAGTTAGTTCTTCGAGTAGGAGATTTTTCTAAGAGATATTGTTAATTGTTTTCTTTCCTATAGACTTAAATACTATTTTATGTTCCTCCTTAAAAGTAAGCAGTGCTTAGTTTGCACAAGGGTCATGGTGACCCTGTGCCTTGGCAAAATAGTAGCGTGCTAAGTCTTGTACACGTTAAGAGTACTTCTACTTAAGCGGTAAAAAGTAGATAATATTAAGTAGCTAAAGTATATATAATAAATGAGTAAGTATATAAAGAGTAAGGATGTTTAATATAAGTCACTAATCATTAAATTTTTAGGTAAGGTAGCTCTTATAGCTATTAAGAATAAGTAGCCTATATAACCCCACCTAACGCGTCTTTATATACATATTAAAGTGCTTTAACTACGCGAGACTAAGCTTATAATTCGTCTAGCTATTCTCCAATACTAAAAACTTCTAGTTGTATAGTATATTTGCTTTTTTATTTTATATAACGTGGTTCATAAGCGAGTCGGTCACCCAAGCAAGTCGGTCACTCTCCACCAGCGCGTCGACGTTGATACTACAACGCGTTATGTCTTAACAACACAACTATTAATTAACTTATCCTAAATTAGATCTTCAACTTGCTCTTTTTAATATCCAATTACAACGTGTTTTAAGCTAGAGACGCGCTGCCTCTATCTATAACGTGCCTTAAAGTACAATATCTAATCAACAGGCTGGAAAGCGCCCCTAACGCGACTGTGAACCAAATTTAAAGCGCCTAAATAAGTTAGAAGAGGAGGCTATTATTAGACGTATTTTCAAAGAGTCTGCGCGTGGATTTGCTCCTACAAAGGCTAAGGTTCGAGCAATGGCCAATAAACTGTTAGAGGAGCGTGGTGGCAACCCTATTAGCAAGAATTAGGTTGACAACTTTGTTAGGCGGACTGCTAAGCTCCGTACGCGCTAGAGCCGTCCCTATAATCACCAGCAAGCCGCCTGCGAGGACCTAGTGGCTATCTAGCGCTGGTTTGACTTAGTCCAGGCGACAAGTCAGAAGTGGGGTATTGTGGACGACGATATCTACAACTTTAACAAAACTGGCTTTATAATAGGCGAGATTTTATTATAGTTATTAATCACAGCATTAGAAGGATAAAGAAAAAAGAAGCAGATACAGCTAGGCAACTGTGAGTGGGTTACTGTAATCTAAGGCGTGGGCGCGTTAGGTCGCTAGATACCACTGTTCGTTGTCTTTGCGGGCAAGGTGCTTATCAACGTCTAGTTTAAGAATTTGCCTGCTAACTAGGTTCTTCAAGTTAGTTCTAATAGCTAGACGAATGATTAGCTTAGTCTTACCTAGTTAGAGCACTTTAATACCCATACAAAGAGCTCTACTATAGGTGGGTATCAACTACTTATTATTAACAGCCATGAGAGCCACTGCTCCATCGAATTTCAAGATCTTTGCAAGGAGAAGAATATTATTCTTCTCTGCATGCCTCCACACTCGTCTCACCTGTTACAGCCCCTTGACGTCGCCTGCTTCTCGCTATTAAAGCGCAAGTATGGCAACACTGTTTTAGGCTTAGCACGCAACCGCACCCACTATATCAGCAAAGAGACCTTCCTAGCAGCCTTTAAGGCTGCTTTTGAGCAGTCTATTATAAAAGAGAATATCCAAGCTAGCTTTAGAGGCGCTGGTCTAGTCCCACATGACCCACAGGCTGTGCTATCTAAGCTTGATGTAGTGGTGCAGACGCCAGTACAATCACCACGACGGACAGCCGCCTAGCAGGCGCAGACACCACGCAACGCGCGCGAGGTTAAGGCTCAAAGTACTCTTATTCAACAGAGAGTAAGAAACCGCCCTAGGTCTTCTACAAATTCTCTTAACAAGAAGGTTATATAGCTAAGTAAAGGGGCTTAGTAAATAGCACATAAGATAACGCTTATAAGGGAGGAAGTAGCTGCTCTTCGAGAGGCTCTAGATACAGCAAATAAGCGTAAGAGCCGCAAGCGGCGATACGTACGGACAGAAGAGACTCTTACTGTAGGCGAAGTACAAGAAGTATTAGCTAAACAGGCGGGTAGCAGTCGTGGTGATGGTGAGAGTGCGTCGAAGAGGGTGCGAGGAGAGCGGCGGTGCGGGCGTTGCAAGCAGACTAGACACAACGCTCGTACCTGCGCAGTTGAGATAGATAGTGTAAGTAATAGTAGCGATTCTAACAATTAATTTAGTATATTGCAATAGTTTATTAACTGTAATAAAAGACTGTAATAACGTGTCAACGTCAACGCGCTAGTGGGGAGTGACCGACTCGCTTGGGTGACCGACTCGCTTATGAACCACGTTAGTTATTTATTATATTAACGTGCAGGGTCAGTAAGCTGGGCAGATCAGTAAGCTGGGCACCCCACCAAACTTGACGCGACGCTCTACACAACCACCACCATGCCGCGACAACAACGTTCTATACATACTTCTCGTGAAGGCAGAATAAGTATTGCTATCGCGTCTTATCATGATAATCTAAAACAATCTATCTATGCTCTTGCAAAAGCATATAATGTGCTACAATCAACACTACATACTTGCGTTCATAGTACTCAGCCACGACTAGAGCTACGGTCTGTTAACCGTAAGCTATCGTCTATTGAAGAGCAGTCCCTTGTGCAGTGGATCCTAGACCTTGACCGTCGTGGTTTTCCACCCCATATTATCGACGTACGACAGATGGCACACGCGATACTCGCCGCGCGTGGCCAAGATCCACCTCCACAACCTGTAGGCAAGAAATGGGTGTCGCGCTTTATCCAGAGCCAGCCAGAGCTTCAGACGAAGTGGAGTAGAAGGCTTAACAGCCCGCGCGCCCAGTACGAAGATCCTGCTACAATCGTAGCGTGGTTTAAGTTGGTAGAGGAGACGCGCTAGACGTACGGCGTGCTAGACCAGGATATCTATAACTTTGACAAGACTAGGTTCGCAATAGGCGTCGCTAGCACGTCAAAAGTCGTAACTAGCTCTAATAGAGTTAGTCGGGCAGTCGTCGTACAGCCAGGCAAT